>NW_023494802.1:5857352-6087352 GCF_904425465.1 Colossoma macropomum
AAATCGCATATTGGCATCGGTCCACAATTCCCATATCGGTGCATCCCTGTTTCTTTATACACTCTTCAAATTATGGCTCTTCAAGGGTTTCTCTTTAGAACCATGAGTTCCACATAGAACCATTTCATGATTAAATGCGTTCCATAGTAAACTGGTTCTTCAGAGTGATGAAGAATGTGTTCTACATGGTTATAAACAGATTTTTTATAAACAGATTGACTCTACATGGTACCAAAAAGGTTCCTCTTTTATTACAAAAAGGTTCTGCAGTAACTGAAATTAATTAATTAATTTAACTGATTAATTAATTTATTTGACTGAAATTTGTGGTACCAAACCTCTCAGAATAAAGTTAGTTAACCTAGTTAGCCAGCGCCGCTGCCCTGTCAACAAATAGGAGACGTTATTATTATGCCAAGCGTGAACGTTACTTTGCTGGCGCTACTCAATTAACGCTAATATTTTCATTAACTCGGATTTTTGTACAAATAGACAAACTGAAATAACGTATCCAACTAAGGGTGGAAGGATTTCCTTACCCTGTGAGTGAGCGGAAGCTTACCAACGAATCAGTAAGTAAACAAGTCAGTTAGCTTAGCTAGCTTAGCACGAGACACCAGGCTGACTAACCAGCAGAACGGTAGCGTTAGCTTAGTTAGCTGTTAGCAGGTTTGGCCAGAGGGCAGGTTTTACTGTATTTAATCTGACCTGTACACCTCTCCATATGCCGGCACGGGCATTACATTTTCTGATTGGATTAAGACGAACGTACATGTGTCTAATTTCCATTTATTTCGGACAGTAATTCGCATTAATAATCTCTTACCGCCGCTCGGTCAGAACTCACCGGCTGGTCTCACAAATACGAAATTCGCACTCTTTCGCAAGCACACCATTGGTCGATAGTCCCAGGTGACGAAACTGGATTCTTTAACATGATTGGCTGGGTGGTGCCCGTAGCTTTTGCTTCGTCCAATCACAACCGTGCTTGTTCACTCGGCGTTATTTGATTTCATCTACACGGCAGGCGTGAGTAACTTTGGAAGGTAATATAAATTATGTAGTATTTTGTTTGTGTATTTTTGTTTATCTTTTTACATTTATTTTATGCTGTGGACAAGGACGTGTCCGCACTATGCTAAATATCTTATTTTTGCGTGTAACAGCAGTCATTCCCTTTCCTGAGCTGCTGTTATGTTGCCGCAATAAAGAGGCTGAAGTTGACTTCCTATTCGTCAGTTACTGCTGCACCATTTAAACTGGCGAATAAGCTGACCTCGTACCGCAGTAGTAGCCAGTTTTGTCGTACCCAGTCCTGTGCACGTTAAATTTGTAGTTAATAGTATGTAATCGCTGTCGTTATAGTCAGATGATGGTGTTTTTCGTTACAGAGTTGAATGTGATGCGGGTTATTTGATCACATCACGTGTGTGCTGCAGTGTGCCGTTGCTGGAGTGGAGCTGTTTCTCTCTCAGCAGTCAACACTGCAGAAATCCTGCTGGCTGGCAGCTTCGTTGGCTTTGCTGGAGAATAATACGCCATACTGATACTGATGTCTCTGCTGGAAGACCTCGTCGATTTGCTGAGATATGTCCTCGAATATTTCGGTGTGCCCACTGACATGGTTAGTAATACTATTGTTCAGTTTGCCATCCTTCCCTTAGAGGTGGGTTATAAGTTGTTCCATGCAGTTAGTTAAGTGTCAGTTTGATGGATTTGTACTTTTCCTTTCTAATGGAATCGTAGTTTTCTGAGTGTTTTCAAATTATAGCACTTTCATTTCTACTCAAGTGTAACCTTGTACTGTTTTTTTCCAGTTGGGCTGAGCAATATGACAATATATAATCTTGATCATTTTGATAAATTATGTCACAATATAGTACATTTTTCGGTTTAATGTCGTTCTGTTGTGTTGGTTCAGCTCAGGATTGTTTTGTTGTTCACACCTTGATTTTTTTTTTTAGCTTAAGCAATTTATTTTAGACAAAAATGATCCCAAAAAGAAATTCCCTTTCTGAGAAATCTAACAAACTCTGGCCCCTATGCTGGTAGATGCATGATGCACTAAGCAGTATAAGCATTAAGTTATAACTTAAAGGGGAATTCCACCAATTTTTTTTTCAAAATTTCTGCATGATCCAATGGTTGAGGTGTAAGCAAAATCATTCAGAGAGCTTTGATGTTAATTGCTTAATTTGCAGAGAAACTTACAGACTCTGTTTTCTTTATAGTGGTGATGATAGGAACCAGGGGTCCCACTGTCTACAAAACAAATATAGCCATTTTATTTATTATCCACAACCACCAGCGAAGCTACGTATGCATTCTGAGATTTTATATGTAATGTTGGTGACGGTAAAATAGTCATAAGTCTAAAAAACTGAGTTTGCTTTGGGAACCTTTTTGCCTCACAGTGCCATGCATGTATCTGCCTTGAGTGGATTAAAGTTAATGGATTAAAATGCACTTTAAGCCAGATCTTTATCACAACACTTCATAAACAATGTCTCAGGTAGCATATATCTAACCGTTCCATGTAAGGAGCTCAGGGAGCTTTTAGAGGTGGACGTCTGGTTCCTATCCCCCCAAAGTGAACTATTCTGACTCCATAAGTTTCTGTAGAGCAGAGCATTTCACAACAAACCACTCTGAATTACTTTGTTTACATCTCAAGGGCCGAATTATGCAGCAATTTAAAAAAATCTATGGAATTCCTCTTTAAGGAACTTGTTCAATAGTTGTACTCAGTCCTTGTTTTCATCTCTGATCTGCTGTGGTAAAATTGAAAATGAATCCTAAAATATATGCCTACTTTTTACCACTGCAGCTGGTTCCAGTATGGGAGACTACTTTGTGCGGACAGTATCGCAGCATTGTTCGCATGATCGGGACTAATCTTCCTCTGGCACCACACCCCCGAGTTCACTTTCAGGTATTGTGAAAGGCAACTTAATCTAAGTAATACAGCTGTGTATACTGTGTCTTAATCCAAGGACCTCATTTGTAGAACATTTAGATTCACAGATCTTCAAATGATTGTATGTGAAAATTTACATGGTTTATAAAATGTGAATTTGTGTGTGACATACATCCAGCCTGACATCTAAACAGTTCACTGTGCCAGGGCCAATATGCTACCATTATTACAATGTGCAATTTGTAAACATTGTGTTTTATAAATTATTCAAAGGCACATGTTGAGAGTTTATTTTAAGAACAAATTTACAATGTTCAAATTTGTTTTGCAAATGAAGCCCCAGATATTTGCTGTAAGAAATCCATTTTTTTTATTTATTTTTTGTCAGCAGATTAAAAAAAAATACATACACCGATTAGGCATAACATTATGACCACCTCCTTGTTTCTGTGCTCATTGTCCATTTTATCAGCTCCACTTACTATATAGGTGCACTTTGTAGTTCTACAATTACAGACTGTAGTCCATCTGTTTCTCTGCATACTTTGTTAGCCCCCTTTTACCCTGTTCTTCAGTGGTTAGGACCCCCATGGACCCATACAGAGCAGGTACTATTTGGGTGGTGGATCATTCTCAGCACTGCAGTAACACTGACGTGGTGGTGGTGTGTTAGTGTGTGTTGCACTGGTACGAGTGGATCAAACACAGCAGTGCTGCTGGAGTTTTTAAACACCTCAGTGTCACTGCTGGACTAAGAATAGTCCACCAACCAAAAATATCCAGCCAACAGCGTCCTGTGACCACGGATGAAGGATTAGAGGATGACCAACACAAACTGTGCAGCAGCAGATGAGCTATCGTCTCTGACTTTACATCTACAAGGTGGACTGACAAGGTAGGAGTGTCTAATCGAGTGGACAGTGTTTAAAAACTCCAGCAGCACTGCTGTGTCTGATCCACTCATACCAGCACAACACACACTAACACACCACCACCACGTCAGTGTTACTGCAGTGCTGAGAATGATCCACCACCCAAATAGTACTTGCTCTGTGAGGGTCCATGGGGGTCCTGACCACTGAAGAACAGGGTAAAAGGGGGCTAACAAAGTATGCAGAGAAACAGATGGACAACAGTCTGTAATTGTAGAACTACAAAGTGCACCTATATAGTAAGTGGAGCTGATAAAATGGACAATGAGCACAGAAACAAGGAGGTGGCCATAATGTTATGCCTGATTGGTGTACGTAAGAGTAATGAAGCCCTACATACCAAAGTGCATTCTGGTTGTTTTCCTCCACTTGGAATGTAATATTAATAAGAGCATTGTTATACTAAGAGCCATTTCTCTTTCTGTTGTATTGATTTGTTACCTGTTTAAATGTGCTCTTCTCTCTGAGCAGATTCCTCTGCAGACTTTCAGGAGACATGGCCATATTGATGTTTCAGTGGATGCTCCTGGTATTCCATCACTTGCAGACGTGCTATATCTCGCTGAGGACGAAGGAGACAGCTGCACGAAGTTCAGGTAGTTAGAGAAGGAAAACTTATTTTTCCTGTTATGTTTCCTGCTAAAGTGCAAAACCAGTCACCTTTGTTTTGCAGCATCATAAAGGTGTTTCAAAACCTCTTGGTTGGATAAAAAATGACAATAATAATAATAATAATAATAAATAATAATAATAATAATGAAAACATGCTTTCCTTGTCTGCTCCCTTTTCAAGTGGGCCCTTGGGGAACAAAGTGCTTATCATTATAGCTTATTTTGTATTAGGTATTTAATATCTCATATCCAAGAACAAGTCAAGGACTGCTGCCTGTAGTGTTGTGATGTGTATACACAGGTGTACAATATATACTTGTCTCTAAGGAGACTGATGTATTTGCAGCTATAAGTAGTGAGTGTTTGACCCTGTGATTTTGTGCTTTCTTTTGGATAACCAGTCAAATAACACCTGTGCGCTATAATGTGTTGCAATTATATTTGTGTTTTCTTCCAGTGCTGCTTTTTCTGTCTTCTTGTGCTGCAATCACCTGGCAGTAGAGTTAGAATGAATTAAATGGATCTAAGCAGATTGTTTAAAAAAATGTTCTAGTCCAGCAAATCAGTTTGTGATGATGTCCTCTCACACATTAATTCTTGTAATTAACTATACACTTTCATGGATGCGCCTAGGTAAAATAGTATTATTTTCATGTTTAAATTAACCCACTTTTTGCAAGACCAAATGTGTAATTGCACTCAACAAACGGAAGAACATTATGTAACATGGGTTGTGTTTTAGACCCCTTCTCTGAGCGGATGAGTCTGACTTTTGTGAGTGTGTTGAAAGAGAATTCAAAGAGAACTTTCAAAGTGAAAACTTTGTGAAGGATGTGTCTTCTGAGGATCTAAGTGAATTATCTTCTAATGTTATCATATCTTCATCAGTATAAAGTTGATTTTGCATTTGAGACCTAAACATCAAGCCAGACCTTTTTTTGAGTCGATAATACGTAAATACGTATGAAACGGTCCAAAAACTCCCACCAACACCTCTGACTTTTAACTGATTGTTTCAGCTTTAACAGGGCAGCTCGCAGCAGCTCACACATCGTATTTGAGCAAGTTTTTAAATGCCAAGTTTTTCAATTTTAACAAAAAATAGTGCAGCTTTGAGGAGTAATGTATTCCAGATTGTGAAAGCATTGTTTAGAGCACCCTCCTTTTCTATCTGAACTACAGCTTTAATCCTGGCTATGGCACAGAGTTAATTTAACAGTGTATATACAATAAAATAAATAAATATATTCTTTGGGATGCTGAAACAGCATGTGCTATGTGGAAAGACATTTCTTCAAAGCATCGTGTTCTTTATACTGCAGGAGCACCATCCCGCTAAGGAAGTGTGAATGGCCCCAGAAGGCTGAACGACCAGCGTCTGCAGCCCCTTCTGCCCAAAATGGACACAGAGCTTTGGGACAGAGCACACAGCCGGAGGCCCTGCAGAAGATTTCTGCACTGGAGGCTGAGCTGATGAAACTACGAGCTCAGATTGCCTTGATAGTCGCAACTCCAACAGGTAACCACATCATCACAAATATACTATATATATATTTTTTTTTTCTTTCAGCAGTTTAGCAGTTCAAATCTCTGCAAAACATTGTAATGTACCATTGTAATTCTTTAGGATTGAGTTCATCACGACATCTCTGATTAAAAAAGGTTAATTTAATTAAAATACTGTTGATTTTATTCTTCTACACAATGTTTACCAAATAAACCTCTTGTTTACAACACCGTTATCTACAGATGGTTTTTGATACTAAATGCTTTCTTTCTTTTCTAGCTGACAGTCCGCTCCTGAGTGCTCCTGCTACACCTTGTTCTGCTCCTTTACCTGCTCCTGTCCTTACCTCCACTCCTCTCTGTGCACCTCCTCCACCTCCTCCACCACCTCCACCTCCTGCTGTGGCTAACTTATCTCAGGTCTCAGTGACGCAGGTAATCAGACAAAGGCAGGCGGCCAGGAAAGACAAAGCTGAACCTTCAGAGTGCACATCGGCGGCTGCCCTCCCCTCCATGCTTGACGTCCTGAAGGACATGAACCAGGTTAAACTCCGCACTGTGGAGAGGTATACCAATATTGACTTCCACTCTTTCGCTTAATTAGTATCTTTTTTTTCAACTTAGCATGAGTGTTAATGGTAGGTAGCTATTTAAGTCTCATTTCCAGTTGATTTGATTAGTGTATTTATAAAGTTAATTTCAGCATGGACCACCTTTAGGCATTCGTCAATAATCCCAGGTTGTGTCTGAACAAGGCTAATGGCTAGGAGAATGGACTACTCTGAATTTACAGCCACTGATATACTATTTGCAGTTTCAGCTGAGTTATAACAGTGCATATTATTTTACCTTTAGTAGACTTGTCAAATCAGCACAATGGTTTGTGCATTCAACATTATGGTTTAAGCTTATAAACCAGAGTTTATGCAAAACGTACATTACACAAAGTAGTTCTGTGCCTGTGTGCAGCCTATAAAACACAAACCTTGTCTTAAGGAAAATGCAGTTCATCTGTGGAATGTATATTCTTGAATGTATATTCGTTTAAAGGCTAAACTGCTCTGGTTTACACATTGTTTGCAGTGGAGTTTGGTATTAGGACTGGGATAATAAGCAATTCTAAAAAAATCAATAAACCGGGACAATTATTGATAAATTTCACATTAGAGCTTGTGGTTGCTCCTGTAGTGTGTTTGCTGATTTCAATGCTCTGAGCCTTGAGCTAGAGGTCTGCGTGAGCTTGATTATTAATGCCCGCATCTTGCCCATGCCCGCCTGCAGAAAACCCTTTCTTAAACTGTGATTAAGCTCAAAGACTACTGTTTCTGATGTTTCCACTGTGTGAAAGAACTCAAGTCTGGCACTAATGCCATGGACCACAGTGCAACTAACTGCAGTGTATATAAATGAAGTGAAATCAGGACTGGGATTTAGTGAAGCAGATCAGTGCACACAGTGCTCATTGTATAAACGAGAAAGAGAAAAAAATAAATTCTAGGTACTGATGTCATGACTCAATATGAAAAGAATAAAGTTTAGTCTGATTCATCCCCAGTGTTATTCATATTGTCTGTTTTCAGGTCTCCGGGAGGGACCCCTGTGAGGAAGAGGAGGAGTAAGGGTGCGGTGTGTATGTCGGACCCTGCTGCGCTCATTGCTGAAGCTTTGAAGAGGAAGTTTGCTCACAAGCAGAAAGACGACTCTTTTGATAAGGAGAACCGCTCGGCGGAGCTGTCGCCTTTTAGCAGCCCGGATACACCCAGAGTAAGAGTAAGCCTCTACACTTTTCTGGCATTAAACCGTTTTCTGGTATAGTGTTTTGCATGGTCTCTCTGGATTACTGTATGAGACAGCTGCGCTCTCTGCAATTCCTACAGTGGGATAGTAAAAATACAGAAATGAAATGATGGTTTTACATTAATTTACCTTCAGGGCGGTTTTACATCTACCTTTTTTGGTGCAGACCAATCAGACTTTTTCTTTCGTTCAGTCCATTTCGTTAGGTGTGAACACTCCACACGTACATGGGCACGCACTAAACAACTGAGCTGTGTTCCTCTAACCTACGCGGGTCCTTTCTAGTAAACCCTGGTTCAGTTTGCTGCTGGTGGGAACACATTTTTATGGTATTGTCTGTACCAAACAAGGGAATTCAACATCAAACCATGCATCTTTTCTCTTCGCTGTCCATATTATTCTCCTGGTTTAAAACTGGACTCTCAATAGACGTTCATATTGTTCTTGCTGCACGAGCTGCAGCTAATAATGGCAGATGAGCAATAAAATAAAAGCAAAGCACTGTGTTTGTTTTTGGCATGTGCATCGTGGAACATATTTTTGCTTAGGCATCAGCGACCTGATTGGTTGATTTGAGTAAATTCAAATTGACAAACTATTCAGTCATAAAGAAGCAGAAATAAAGTATGTTTTTTTTTTTTCATTACTTTGATTGTGATTCACAATTTTTGTTTTGTTGACTTTTCAAATTTTCTGTGTATTTCAATCATTGAAATGTAAACGGAAGTATTCAGTGGTTTGATGTGAAATGCTTCATTGTAGAAAACCTACCACCTCACATCAAACCTGAATGTGCAGAGTATGAATTGTGGATGTGAATTATTTAGAAGTTTTGCAAAATTGGTGGAATTCCCCTTTAATCCATGTCTGGGGAAACTGTCCTTGAAGTTCAGTCGCCATGTTAATTTGCAGTGTTGTACCACTGGGGGGTGCTGGTTTCCTTGCTGGTCATAAGCTGGAGAACCAGCTTATCAAGCGTTCTTGTGTTTTGTGCTGGCTCTCACAATGAGTGATTTCAAAGTGTATGGATCATCTGCTGGAATGTGTCTCACTTTTCCCCCCCCTACATTTTGCAGATTTCACACCCGCTGAGGCGCGGTCAGGGGAGAATTCATCTGTGACCCTTCAGCCTCAAGGTCAGGCCAGAAGCATGTAATGGAGAGGACTCTGCTGAAACGCCTTTTAAAGATTTTCTCGCTCTCACTTTCTTTCGGCATCCTCAGTCTTGCGGTACTTCTTTCTGTGGAAGAAGAGAGGAGTGGACTTCTTATTCATTCCTTTCAGCTTTGGATTTCTTTTCTTTTTGTACAGAAATACAGTTCTTACACTGGCGTTCTCGCAGGCTGCTTAGAGAGATGTTAAATGTAAATGTGAAAGGCCAGAATTATGAACTAATGTTGAGTTTATGACCAAGCAATACGTGACGGACCTCTGGTATGCAATGGCTTTGAAGCTTTTGCCTTTTTTAAATTTTACTGGTGTATAAATGCATTTGCACTGCTCAGTCTGCCTCCTGCTCTTTGTTGACAGATTAAGTCATGTAGCCAGTCACTCCACATGATGTACATTACCAGTGTGGTTTGTTTAACTTATTTGTGAGCGTGTCAGTTAAGAAATTTCACAAACATCTGAAGTGACTTCTGCTAAAAATCAAGTTCACACTATTGTCCTCTTACCCCAGACGTAGTCGACAACAGTTTAGGTATAACACTTAATAGCTTGACACAATTTGAGGCAGTTTGTGTTAAGATTGAGGCATGCAGTTTGCTTAGAGCTAATTGGTGAAGTAAAGCTTCCATTACTTGTTAGCTACATGAGCCTCATAACTTCAGTGCAAAACTAAAAAACAAACTTCTGGAACTTCAGACTTCAGGGAACAATTGTGTAAATTAGATTTTTTCTTAAACCATCACTTCAACATTCATTATTGCATATAAGACTTGTATTTTCATTGGGATGTGTGTATATGTGTGTGTTTGTGTTGGAGGCACGGGTTCAAAAGTATGCTTCAGACAAATCAGGGAAACTTGCTCCATTAATCCATTCATTAGATTCATCTGTGCTTTGCTGTAGCTTTGAGACATTTCTGAGGGAGTAGATTAAAAGGGACTTTGAGAGATTTTTCTAAATTTCTGCATATTTCAGTGGCTGTCATGCAGAGTGGTTTGATGTTTTTATGGAGAAACTTAATTTTCTACACAGTGGTCATGGTCAGGGGTCATGATGTCCAACACAAATACAAGCCTTTTATTTACTATTCAGAATGATCAGTGAACCTACATGTGTCTGCTGAGTTTTATATGAAATATTGATGTTACTGTTAAAATAAAAAAAGTACAAAAAAATTTTCAAACCATTTGTATGTTAAAGTTTAGGGACAAAAATCTCTCAAAACTCTTCTATAGCAATCCAGGAGTGTATTCATAACCATCCTGTGAGGGAGTTTTCAGAAGTGTTACTGATTCTTATCACCAACAGTGCTGACTTAAGTTTCTCTAGAACAGAGTATTTCACGTCAGACCACTCTGAATGACTTAGATCTTAATGATTTACTTATACATCCTGCCATCAAATGCTGTGGCTGGTAAACTAAGCTCATTGTCTCTCCAGTGTATGCTCACATTACAGCATGTGTGTCTCTTAATGACCTAAACTGTAATTAATAATGCAACATACACCTGAATGAACCCATGTCTATAAGACAATAAACAATTTGTCTTTAACTGAATGTGGTGAGTTTTTGTCCTTGTGTTACCTTTGACAGTACATGGACTATGTGAAAGTGAATTGAAATGAAAGCTGTATCTTCTGCTTTATTTAAATATTGTTTAACATGGTGAAGCTTAACAGTTCATTCTAAACATTTGTCCTGTGAATGTACCGGCATGTTATTCACTAGCAATCACTACAGAAGGGGTTCGAATGAACCTGTAGAAGTTCTTAAAAGGAATACAGCAGCATTTTCCACCTAACCTCCATGTGCTACATCTGAAGCATATGAATAATTACCAAACTATTCTGAATGTGTTCCTGAACTTAGCAAATGAAGTAAAAGCCCTATACATATTATAAGATATAGAAGACACACACACCCCAACCTCAAGCCCACAAAACCTAAGTATTTCCTCACTTAATTTTCAAAAATTGACCCCATGCAAGAAGTGTATTCCACATGGTCAGGTCAGAGTTTTGCCTACTTTGTATTTTAGTGTGTCACTAATAGTACCTAATGAATTGGCAAGTCATTACCACATGGACACACCATTTTTACTCAGCCTCCGTTTTATTGTCAGCTTGGGGGGAGGGGGCGTGGAGAATTAAGAGATGGAGTCCCCTTTCCACTGGATCCACTCCAGATACAAGTTTCTTTCCTTCAAAGACCTTCAGTTACTTCACCTGCATTCCTGGGGTCCACTTGGCAAACTTTTATGAGGGAGGTGGGCATGACCAGCTGCATGTGACTGGCCAGCTCAACATTGTACATTCTATTACCTGGATGTAAGACTGGACAGTGACGATATTTATAGGCTAATAATAATAATAATAATAATAATAATAATGCACTATATAATATTACAAAACAATATGCTGTTCTGAACATATGGTGGATACAGTCAATATTCATACAACACTCATTACTTAGACAGCAGTTAGTGTCATTTTAGTGAGTCCAACACAACTGAAAAAAAGTGATTGGTAATTTTAACAAATGTAACTCTGTTGGTTCTGTTTCACATGGCCAGATGTACCATGAAAAGTAAGTATTGCAATATGTTTTTGCCACATCACCTGAATGTTTTCTCAGAGACCCATATCGTCCCCCCGTGTGCTGCCCCACTGCCTGCTTCTGACCGGCATGCTCATCTAGAACAACCTGCGAGAAGTGTGGCCGCTGTTCGATTCTCCTGCCAGGGGGAACGGAGTATGAAACTTTACACGGGCCAGAGGAAAAAAACGCTACTCTGAAACAAAAAGCCATGGACCCTGTAAATCTAGCAAAACCTGGTGGAGCTCATTAAGCGGTGCAGCACAGAAAGCAGGGCGGTAAGGAACCAGGAGAGACACAGACACACAGACAGACAGACAGACACACACACACACACACACACACACACACACACACACACACACACACACACACACACACACACACAAATGAATAAATAAACAAAATAAAAATAAACTACCAACGTACAACATCGGTAGGCCCTTCACTATTTTTCTTCCCAATGCTCCACCCCACAAATTCAAATGAACCAATCAGCGAGGGTCAATTATCTTCATCAACCAATCACAGACTTTCTATTTGCTCTATTGTCACACAGCAATAACGAAAAGAAAAAGCACACCAGAGTGTAATCGCGTATTACACAAAGCCATCTTATAAAATCTGCGCTCATTTAAATTGGCCTTGCTTAATATAGCCTCAGTTGGTTCCACTAACACAGTCCAGGTGAGATCATGAGGTTCACGCGCGTGCACGCGATATTTAAACAGCCAAGAGAGTCGAGTGCAGATAAAGCGATATGTCAGCTAAAAAAAAGCAAGAAAAAAGCATGCGAAAATTAATTTATAATATTATGTATGTTATTATTTAGATGTTCCATTTTTTTGTAGGCAATCGAATAATACTTCATAAAATTAACACTTACTTAGTACTTGAACATAACACTTTATAGTTTATTGTATAAAATGCTACAACCCCGTTTCCAAAAAAGTTGGGGCACTGCAAAATGAAAATAAAAGAGAATGAGATGTAATCAAATCATTAAAACCCTACATTTGAATGGCTGAAACTGAGAAATGTCATTGTTATTTGAAAAATATGTGCCTATTTTGAATTTGATGCCAGCAACACATTTCAAAAAAGTTGGGATGATCAACTGCTCTTTTTTTAGCCTGGAGGATGTGGTGTGCATAATTTCCAAAAAGAATTTAAAATTTTGATTTATTTATTTATTTATTTTTTGCCTCAGTCCATCTAAAATGAGCTCAGGCCCAGAGAAGGTGGTGGCATTTCTGGATCCTGTTTATATATGTTTTTTCTCTGCATGGTAGAGTGTAACTTGCATTTTTATATGCAGTTACAAACTGTGATCACAGAACAGTGGTTTTTGGAAGTGTTTCTGAGCCATGCAGTTATTTCCACTACAGAATCATATCTGTTTTTAATGCAGTGCTGCCTGAGGGCCTGAAGATCACAGCCAGCCAATACTGGTTTTCAGCCTTGTCCCTATAGAGATTTCTCTGGATTCTCTGAATCTTTTATTGATATTATGTACTGTAGATGATGAAATCCCCAAGGTCTTTACTATTTTATGTTGAGAAATGTTATTCTTGAATTGTTGCATTATTTAATCATGCAGTCTTTCATAAAGTGGTGAACCCCTCCTCATCTTTACTTCTGAAAGTCTCTGAGATGCTCTTTTTTTTACCCAATCATGTTAAGGACCCTGTTGCCAATCAACCTAATTAGTTGTGAAATGTTCCACTAGGTGTTTTTCTACACAGCTTTAGCAGTCTTCTCCTGCCCTGTTCCAACTTTTAAACATCAAATTCAAAATAGGCATTTATTTTTTGAAAAATAATAATATTGTTGTCTTGGTAATATTTTCAATTAAATATTGGGTCTACATGATTTGCATATCATTGCCTTCTGTTTTTATTTACATAGCACAGTTTTTGGAAATAGTGTTGCGTGAATAATTACAGATTTAAAAAAAAAACTCCATAGACTGTATGTCCTAATATCCTCTACTGTCTTAAGTACACTATACCCAACTTACACAACTGGAGAAATAATTTATAACTAGACTAATTATTTTAAAGTGGCAGTATTTAATATTAAACTAACTTTTATTCATTTTTCCGTTGAAATTATGAAGTTAGAAACAGCATGTGTAAAATACACATGGCAGTAGCTGAAGATGAAATATAAACTATATAGTACAGTATCAGTCTAGATATATTTTTTGTACAGAATATGAATCAGTATGTATAGAAAACAAATGAATATTACATTACATATTACATCTAACCAAAGGAAGGCTTCTGTTACTACCTCTGGTGGGATGGGGGGCTCCTGTAATGGACCTGATTCAGTGCCCTGTTGTTTCGATAACATCATACAGAAATCTTCAGAGATTATTCTCTACAATAGCAAAGCAATGCATTTGATCTTGTTTGTGGAACATTGTTTGTGGTTGATCTTGTGTGGATTGCCAGATGGCTGACCCTTGAGGGGTGATCTGTGTGGCGTCCACCACGGGTCCGTGCGGCAGTGAGGACCTTAGGGGGTGCGGCCATGCAAAGTGGCACTCGGAGTGTGCCACACTCCTGGGTAAAGAGGGCCTGTTATTGCCGCTGTTGCTGCTGATGTTGTTATTGATGTAGTTGTGTTGCATGTTGTAAATTGTGTCCGAGAAGGGTGGGCTTTACAGTTAACTAGTAGTTAGAAGTGTTTAGTCGAAAAAAACAAGTTTAAAAATTATTCAACACTCTTTGAAGACTTGCAGCAGCTTGAGATGTTTTCTGATGCTTACCACTTTGTTCCCTGCGGATGTGTTTTTGTAGTAGCCCTGTTTTAACAGTCATCAGCCCCTGTGTGTTGCCCAACTGTGGCTGGTTATTTTGCGTTAGTAAAAGCACTTTCCTGTTAAAGTGGACAGATCTTCACCAGGTTGAGCGACAAAATGTACCTAACCCA
This sequence comes from Colossoma macropomum, assembly GCF_904425465.1. Classification (NCBI taxonomy): domain Eukaryota; kingdom Metazoa; phylum Chordata; class Actinopteri; order Characiformes; family Serrasalmidae; genus Colossoma; species Colossoma macropomum. The sequence continues at coordinate 5,871,823 of NW_023494802.1, forward strand.
CCGGCGACAGACAGAAGACTAATGGGCCAGTACTTCAGTGTTGGAGTAACATCTTGCTTATTGAGTGTAGACCTACAATCCTAATCTTTTTCAGTTCCACTATTTTTCAGTTCCATTAATGCCATTATTACACTTGTAGGGAAAGCTGAATACTGTATCTCTTATTTGATACCTCAAAAGGAACAACTGAGTCACATGTGACCTACATATACGCAGCAGATGAGTGCTACCCCAAACACATCAACTTTAGCACACTTAAGAATGGTGCATATGCAAGGCATTGTTTGTTTGTGTATGCGGTTGGGGTGCAATGGAACAAATGTATTGTGTGGCATCTGTTGTTTGTTTCTGTAAACCACATCCTTCCAATCACTAAAGGTTAGCATGAGGAGGATGTACTGGTCTACCAAGGCAGGAAATGGTTACACACTAAAATCTGATTAATCCCCTATTCCGTCTCTGGGTGATCGTTTCAGTCGGGCTGCGTGATGGAACTTTCCCATTTAAACAATCTGCTTTTATTCCAGACTGTTTTTCTGTTTACCTGATTAGATGATTTCTTCACTTTCGGTGATGCACCTGCAAGCTTTCTCATGTCTCTCACTCTCTCTTCCTCTCTTTCTCTCTCCTTCTCTCTCTTCCTTTGTCTTTCTTTTCTCCTCTCTCCCCCTTTGTCTTTCTGTTATCTCTTTCTCTCTCTCTCATCCTACTCTCTCCCTCTCCCTTTCTCTCTATATTCTCTCTCTCACTCTCTCTATCCTTCTCTCTCTCCTATTGTCTTTCTATTCTTTCTCTCTCGCTCTCTCTCTCCTTTTCTCTCTCCCTTTGTCTTCCTATTCTCTCTCTCTTTCTCACTCTCTTTATTTGTGTTTCCTTCTCTCTCTTCCTCTCTCTATCCTTCTCTGTCTCCCTTCCTCTCTATTTTCTTTCCATCGCTCTCTCTATCCTTCTCTTTCTCCTTGTCTTTCTGTTGCTCTTCTATCCTTCTCTCTCACTCTGTTTGTCTTCCTATTCTCTCTCTTTCTTGCTCTCTTCCTCTCTCTCTGTCTTTCTCTCTCTCCTGTTGTCTGTCTAAGTGTAAATAAGTTAAAACATCCTCTACATTCATAAAAAAGATGTTCTTCAAGGGGTCTTTAATAAGGGAATGGTTCTACTTAGAACCATGAGTTTTATGTTGAACCATTTGCCTGCTTAGAGGGTTCTTTACATCATGACATAGTTCTTCAGATTGATGGAGAATGTGTTGTACATGGTTTTATATAGAACCTCTTTGAAAATGGTTCTTCTATTGTTATGATGCCAAGCTTGTAACAATAGAAGAACCTTTTTTATTGCTATATAGAGCCTTTTCAAAAAGGTTCTATGTAGAACCATATACAGCACGTAGTCCATCAAACAGAAGAACCATTTGATGATGCAAAGAACCCTTTAAGCATGCAAATGGTTCTTTAAGTCACTGCTTTCATTAAAGAACCCTTGAAGAACCATCTTTTTGTGAGTGTACATGGAACAAATTTAAATGACATTTTTTTCTGTAAATTTAGTGCACAATTTATTTTTATTGGATTTTTTTGTAGAAAAAAACATAACTGCCATAACTTTTGCACAGCCACAAATTATGTTTCATTTGTTTTCTACTGTGTTAAACTCAGCAAATAAACAGTACTTGTGCTTTAAAATGTGCAGCAGTGTGTTCTCTGTAGAGGATGTGTTTACTTATTGTCACTTAGAAAGTCAACAAAACATATCATTTGCCCAGGTGCCCAAACTGTTGCATTCAACTGTATAATGCAATGTCAACATTACTTTCAATTATAAAAAGACAAGTGATTCGCTTCTTTACTTGTTATTGTTATGCCTCATACAAGCCAAAATTATGTACACATCTTCAGTATTCATATTGTAACTGTGCAGAACATGCATTGAATATTTATTGTACTGTATAATATATAATGTTTAATATGTACTTTTGTGTTGACACCTGCCAAAAATTCTTGTACTTGGCAAATAAAACGACTCTGATTCTTGAAAAAGATGCTTAAATTCAGGGTTAATATCTTACGTCATTAATAGCTTATTCCTCTTTGAAGCACAGCTATTATGTCCTGGCCCGATGTCAGTGATGTAAGTAGGCACTATGACCCCATTGCAAAAAAATAAGCCCCGCTACCATTTTCTGAAAATTACTTTCAGATAAAAAAGACAATGAGATTTGCTTGTTTACTTGCTATTGTTAAGTCTCAAACAAGCCAATACTCTCATGAGGTTTCATTACTTGAGTTTACCTGTGAAATTACCAGCATCAAAACAGTACTGGACAACCAAGAGTGACAACTTTAATGACAATATTTTGAATACTCATTACTCATGCCTTTGGTTTGGTTTTGCTTTGGTGCTTTATGTGCTTTGTTTCACGTGTTCTGTAACTCTGCCTTTTTAATGCTGCCTTGCGGTTCCTGTTTTGCTTGTGTTGTTCATGTCTTTAAACATCACGCTGCTGAGGGGCAGCACATGAAAATGAGCTAGTTGGCTAAATCTGGCATGTTAAGTCTACTCTTGAAGTAATAAGGATTATTAGTTTGATTTGTCCCTAATAAATAAACCAAGCAAGTAAAGCAAAGTAATTTAACACCTTCATTAGATACCCGATGATGCAGCAATATGGCGGCTGATACCCAGTAACCAGTAGGTGGTGCCAAAGCCCTGCAGTAATGATTACACAGTAGCTCTCTGAAGGAGTGAGGATGGAGGTGTTTTTGCAGGGAAACTGACGGGGTACACGCATTCCCATGAACCGGGAAGAACTGGAGTTAGTCTTGCCTGTATTTGCATACCTTTGCACATTTGCAATGCAAACTCAACATTGTGATTTGGACTGTTCTTTGCAGCCTGATTGGGCAATCACAAGGTCACATGACACTACCTTTGTTCAAGTGAACATTTACTTTGAATTAGAATTCCCTCCAGGAGGTTATTACATGTCAACCCGCTGTGTGTTTGTTTGGGGGGAGGAGGGGCGGGGGGATGAGACGCTCTTGCCAGTGGCTGTCTGGGCGCAGGTTAAAGAAAACTGCATACAACCGAACAACATGAGGTCAAAGGTCAGCCTTCAGTGATTGTCAATGTATATGAATGCCTGTACAGTGGCCCAAAAAGTGCTTAGACAATAACTATTTAACCACTGGTAAACTTTAATGAATTTCTTTAGGTGAGTCATAAAATGTTTAACTAAATGACATTTGTATCAGAGAAAAGCACTAATGTAGACTCTTTGTATGGAGAAAAATTACTACCAGACTGTTTGGCGGTGGAAACATGTTGTGATGGTGCTGGTGAGTTCGTGCTCATTGATGGGATCACAAAAGAACTCAAGAGTTCAAAGGCATTTTGGGAAAACTGCTCAACAATAGCATGTATATTTATGTACTTGGCAGATGCTCTTTTCTGTAGGACGTTTTAGTTTTATTAATGTTATTAATGTTTATTAATATTATATATTAAAGGTTGCCCAAGGACTCTTATTGGTAAAGCATGGAGTGCACACCCAGACAGGGAATTGAACCCCAGTCTGCTGTGTGAACAGCAGTGTTACTCACTATGATATTAGTAGAAGCAGTAACTACAATAATCTAAAACAAGAAACTCTTGTCTGCTTAAAATAATTACCACTTAGTTTGGCATTTTGTTTCGTAACACAATGAACTTAATACATTTTAAGTATGATACAAACGTCTAAATATCTTTTTAAGGGCCATTGTTTATGCAGGGTTGGAAAAAGTACAGAGAAACCAAACTTTAAACCAAAAATTATAAAAATAGATATAAATATAGAAAACTAAGAAGTAAATGTTTCAGCAGGAAACAGTGACAGTCAGGGCTGGGGTTATCATCATACCAAAGTTTTGCCTTTAATATCGATACTGAGTCTTATATCTAGGGTAATAATACTCAGTTTCACAGTGGTCCTATGGTAAACAAACAAAAACCAATAAATACCAAAGGTTAGTTGGACTGAAAATAGAAAAATACTCATATTGTTCTTAACAGATACAGAATACAACAGCAAAGTACACTCATAAAAAAAGAAGGTTCCTCAAGGGTTCTATAGTAAAGAAAATGGTTCTATATAGAACCATGAACACTCAAAGAACACTTTGCATGATTGAAGAGTTCTTTACATCATGAAAGAACATTGTAAAAATAGCAGAACCGTTTTGAGTGCTATATAGAACCCTTTCCAAAAAGGTTCTATATAGAACAATCTATAGCACATTCTCCATCAATCTGAAGAACACTTTCATGATGCAAAGAAGCTTTTAATCATGCAAAGGGTTCCTTTTTTATTTATTCCTGAGAATTAAACAGACCATTTTGTTCATGTGCATTTATACCTGTAAATGCTCTCTATTCTGTTTGGCCAAGCCTCATTCAAAAAGCACTGAATGAGTGGAACTAAATGGCTCTAGCCTAAATAGGCAGATTACTGTAAATGGTGGTTATATTTTGAAACTTTAACAATATTTACATATACAACATCAAACTCATTTCAAAAAAGAGAGGAAAATCTGGATTTCTGTGATCTTTGCTCTTTTAATGAAGAATTAAAACTATTGAAAGTTTTATTATTGAGAGTATTGAGTTGTTTATCTTATTATAATTGAAATGATAATTATTGAAAAAGTATTGAACCTTCGATGCAACACTGGGAGTGCAAGGAGTAAAACGTTTGTGTATTGAGTAAAAGTGTTCCGATAATGCTCGAGTAAAGTACCTTCCAAAGTAACATGTGTGTATTTTAATGAAGTACAACTTAGATGCATCAAATTTGAAGTTTACTCAGTGATGCATTCTATCCAATCCCTCCCACTCGTACGCGTTTAATCATGCGAAATGATTTAATCTTCCTTTATGTGTCTATGCTACACTCACACTAAATATTTACACCCGACACAAAACTCTCCCAGCATGAGCTGTTTGACAGGATGAGAAAGTACACTGATATCACCCCATCTGCCATGACTCATACACATCTACACCTCTATTTATTCATGCTTTATTACTGTACAATCTCCCGTCACCCTAACTTAAACATTATTTGAATCATTACATGCGTGCTTGCGTGTGTTTAGAGTCGGGAACTGTAAGAAGTTAGTAATGGTTTTTTAATGAGAGCCTCTATGAGTGAATGGGACACACACTTTCAACTAGATTTTACTCTGTGTGTGTGTGTGTGCAGTGTGTGTGTGTGTTTGTGCAGTGTGTGCAGTGTGCGCGCTCGTGTGTTAACCCTTGCTTTATTGCTCAGGGGACTTTCCCAGTTTGTGTCACATTACTTCTAAAATGAGTAAGTCACTGATTCTGGGAAAGCAAGGGTTAATTTTTTTACTCCCACCATCTTCTCTTCTCTTCTCTTCTCTTCTCTTCTCTTCTCTTCTCTTCTCTTCTCTTCTCTCTCTCCTTGAGCATGAATGGATTACTGACCAGGCAGTGAGACCAGGGGCACTGGGGGCCTCAAATCCAGTATATGTACAAATAATTATATAAATGAAATAAATAAATAGTGTTATCTGTTTTAGGACCATTTAGGACCATCATTAGTTATTAATAATCATTGGGATATTGTTGTTGCAATTTAAATGCGATGTTAGTATCAGTGGTGCAGTCCTAAGAGAAAAAAGTGCTACACAGAGTCAACAAATAAACTTAACTGAAACAATCATTCATTTGTTATTCATACAGTTCACTGTACAGCGCTGGTGTAGTTTGGGTTTGCATTGGTGTGACAATCGGTGAGTCACAGATTTGCGAACTTATATAAACAGTTTCTTTAGTCTTCCATCTGTCTTCCAGCCATTTTTGAATGGACACATTCTAAAAACTTGTAACATAAGTGGTATTTCTTTGTTTATAAACTCCTTTTTTTAAAAAAATATTATTAATTATCATATAAGTATTATTTTGAAGCTGGAGTCTGTCTTTTACAAAGCTGATAATAGCTTAAGGTTGTAAGGTTTGTTAGGTTTGCTAACCTTGCTTTAAGGCTGCTGCAGTGCTGCTAGTTTCACAGAGCTGATGTTAGCAACCCTTCCACAAGATTAGTTAATGTGATGCGCTACTTGTACGCTAGACTAGCATGTCATGCTAACATTTAGCAGAACAGCCATTTTACAGCATACCCAAGCTTCAAGCCTGAAGCCAGAACAATCACGCCTTATTTTTGATGGCTTCTCAGCTGACGATAAGCAGAGCAAAATGGTTTTGTGTAATTAGAGTGGACAAAGAAATAAACTTTGTCATACTGAGGGGAAGCACCGTTGTATCAGCATTTCACTGCTGCCAACTAATCTTATACTGAAGTTTTTAAAGTTGGTGCTGTTTCCAGCCACTTTCAGTGGAACAGTTTTCATCTTCCCTTCACAGGGAGTAGATTTTCATTTGCTTGAGCCGCTGGTTGTAGAAAACATTTACAGTGGCGCTATGAACCATGGACCTCGCTCCCGGTATGTGTGCTTGTTTACATTTTTGTGAATGGTAACTTTACAGGAGAAGGAAAAAACATACTTTACTGTTAATGTAAGTGAACGGAACCAAGTTATTTCCCAAGTTATTTTGGGCCATTTTTTGGTCTATTCATCATGAAATTTTCAGGCCATGTAAAGAGCCAGAGATGTTTTATGTCAAAAACTGAAAAACATCAAAAATGGAGATACGAGGTTTTTCGACAGCAGTGATATACACTCAAGCACACCACTGGTTAGCATTTATCTGTCCACTGCTGCTGTTTTGCATTACAAAAAAATATAAAAAATTTCTACTGTTGCTCAAAATGGACACGAACACATTGAAATATTGTTTCATCTCAATTTTTTTGTTTATTTTTTTTTTACTTTTAGTTGCACATTATATTTTCAAGTGCAAGGGAACTCCAAAGACTTTTGTGTCCAAGTGCCTCATAAGACACTGATCTGTCCCTGAGCGTGACTTATAGACATTTACACCTGGCTTTTCCATGCATCCAGAAAGTGTCCTCAGTAACTACTTGTGATTGGACTTGATGATGGGAGGAAGGGAAGCATGCACATTTACTTTGTCATTCTCTCGCTGCATTTGTTCTCAGACAAATATGTTCTGCAAGTCTTTGTGTAAATGTATGAGCTGTTACAAATGTTTAGTGACACCACTTGTAAGCAAACAGAAAAGGAGATGGAAAAATAAGCTACGCAGCTGCTTTACTCTGCTGTGATGACACATTTGGATGCCTCCAGGTGCTTTAGGGTTCACGCTACAAATGTTATAGGATTATATGTGTCCCTGACTGCCTCTGAAGGCTGTGAGTGATCAGATAGGGCTTATATGTTATGACGATTTTATACATTCGTGTGTGTCGGTGAGCAGTGACGTAACCAGAATTTCATTTTATAGGGACCTGGTTAGGTAAAGGCTAATTAACCACAGAACTACCTTTTACATCACTAGGCACAGATGTCTGGTGCAAATTGTTGAGCATCATCTCACTGTTTTGTTTGTTTGCAGTAGCGTCCGCTGAACATTGAAAGCCACTGTGCACCATTTTGCCTCAATCTGACACAACTGGGAGAAAACCCAGAGTTACCAAGACTCGAGAGAAAGAGAATGGTGTTTAATGGCTCGTCAGAGAGACGTGCATGAGGACTCAAGACTAAGCAGTGAGCTGTGGGAGAACTCTGCTTAAGCCTGAACTGATTCTTTGTCTCCTCCTAGCTGCTGGAGGAGGCCTAGTCCAAGGCTGAAATATTACAATTACTGCATTAAATTAAACCTAAAACCAGACCCCAGATATTTAGTCAAATGTGGCTTAAAATTTTCATCAAAAAAGGCAACCAGTCTAAAGTCTTTAAGAAAACCAGCCAAACGCTAAGGTCTGTCACCTTAGCCAACGTTACTAGCCTAATCTGTTTTTCACCTCATATCTTTTAACTGGAAAGTGGTACGTTTGTGAGGAGTAAGCTAGATGATACCAAACATGATAAATTAACTTTATGATTTTGGAAGTTTTAGTCCTTTAAATCTATACAAGCAGAGTGAAAATGACTTATAGCTTCATGTTTATCAGCATTCTCACTGTGATGCATTCTGTGTGGTATAGATGTGCTTGGTACTGTTTGCTAAGCTGTGTCTGGTGTTTGTTGGCCTTAAGGAGTGCTTTATTATGCTCTTATAGTTGTTTAAGATGGAAAAATGTTCTATATGTGTTACGGGGATTTTTTTTAGTAGTCATAAATCTAGGGGGTGGGCTGACTTCCAAATGAGGGAAATGAAGAACTTAGCGGTGACCAGTCAGAATGAGCTTGCATGCTAAACGCTAACTAGCCTGTACAGACATATCAGTAGACATTAGATATCATTAGAAAAGTTAGCATTGTGTGCGATGTATTCTTCTGAAGGTTTTGTGGCACATCCTGCAGGATCAGTTCAGCTAGTCTGGCCACTTCTCAGCTGTTACTGTTTTAGTCTGAGCTGGAGCTTCAAGAGACAGTAGACTTTTAGTTAAAGGAGTGTGACACTGGCTTCAGCACCAGTTTGTCTTAATACAATAGGGTTATATGTCCTATATGTATTGATAATTGGACAATTCTACTGCATTGTTTTTAAAGTCAGATTTGGAAAAAAAACACATTTTGCACTTTTAACTGACTAAATTTTAGGCTTGAAAATCTTTTGCTTTGAGTGACCCCATACCTTAATTATGTTTATTTTATTAAAGTAAATGAGTGAATTCCCCCCGCGACCTAGAAGGATAAGCGGCTTAGAAAATGTGTGTGTGTGAGAGTGAATATTCCAGTGTGTGACTACAAAAATGATCACAACACTACTGAATCCAACTGCTCACCAGGGATAGGGTAGTATGTTGTTTTGGACGCAGCATTTCCAGTAGTGACATGAAAATGTGGGACAGCATTTGTTTAATAAGTTTTAAGTTTTTAATTTAAAAAGTATACTCATGATAAATCTAAATCTTTCAGTTTCACCTTAAAAGAAATCAAAAGGTCTTAAAATAAAAAAAAAAAACCAGCTGCTGTTTCAATGTGTCACAATGATGGATGGAGCAAAATATATGGACAAAGATATGTCCTATATGCATTATTTATTGTTGCTGTCCACAGAAAAAACAAAACAAAACAAAATGACAGCTTTGCAGAAGAGGGCAAAAATACATTCTTTGCTTTTAATATACATTTTTGATGTAAAATTTTGGAGCATTTCTGTTGGTCCATTCATCATGAAATTTTCACAGAACCTGCTTCTGAACACAAACAATGCAGAAAAATGAAAATCGAACAAGTGGAGATATTTTTTTGGGCAGTGATGTTTTAAGTACCTGTAGGCAATAAAAATAGGATATATTTATATGGAATAAGAATATTCCAAGCCTAATCCTAAACCTAACCCTAATCCTAACTTTGAAAACCAAAAAGAAATGCTTTTAAACTTTCAGTTTCAAAAATGAAACTTGGGGAGCATGTTCTTGTAGGTTAGACCTGTTTTTATCTGGTTTTACTACAAAGACAGGACGTTTATGTTTTTCATGTGAAAACGTACACACACACATACACACACACACACACACACACACACACACATAGACACACACACACACACACACACACGCACACAGACATACAGTCTTATCTTACATTCTTTGTCAGGGCTTCCATAGGTTTTTATTGATTTTTGTATTACTATAGCCAAATAATACTACACCTGCACATAAACATAAAGCTAACCTTAACCTCAGCATCAAAAAGGAATTTTTTAGTTTTTCGAAAAAAACAAATGTGATTTGTGGTAAAAACAACACAGTGATCAGCAAAATGTCCTCACTTGAGCAAACATGTCATGTTGTCCTATCATTATGAGGACATGTAGTCCTCACAAGGATAGCAAACACACACACACACACACACACACACACACACACATACACTGTTGCTAAGTCTTCTCTGTGACTGAACTCATAAATCACATGAGCAACGATGTGTCTTTACTAAGTAACACATTTTGTTTTTTTTTTTTTATTTAAAATCCAGTAAACATTCAATTGTGTGTGTGTGTGTGTGTGTGTGTGTGTTGTGGAGAGCAGCGGGGGGTGAGGAGTGATCCTGCATTCCGCGACCCCTGTGCTGACATGGCATCTTGTTTGACTTGCAAATTCCTCATGCAAATGAAGTGATCTGGGGGGAAGGCGTGTCTGAAGGTGGTCTTGTGTGAGCCAGGTGTACAAGAGCGAAAGGACGAACAAGTGTGTGCGTGGGTGCTGGAATCAAGATGCACTTCTTACACGTTCGATCATGTTTACTGCAGTCTCGGCACCACCCCCCCACCCCCCCACAAGTCTCACGATCCAGAAACCTGACAGGCCCGTGTCACTGAGACAAGGATGGCCGTGTTTTTCCTCATTCCATTCTGTGCCACATGGAGGGGGTAGTGTGGATAGTTTTGGGAGGTGTGGAGGCGATTGCACAAAATGAGAGGGAGAAGAAGTTAATTTCATGAAAAAGTATTTATCAGTAACACCATTTTATATTTTTAGAGGAAAACCTCGGCTAAGACATGTTTGGTGTCTGGAAGTTCTTTAGTTTTGCACTGGAGCTACAAGGCTAATGCAGTTAACAAAAATGGAAGCTTATGCACTGGAAATTATGCAAACTGCAAACTTAAAAATGTTAGTTACCACGCTGCCTTAAATGTTGGATTAATTGAATTTTGCATAATTTTTTCTGGCAATGTATTAGCATAAACCATTGTCAGTAAAAACAGACACATTGCATATCATAGTAGTAGTTGTAACACAGTAGTTGCAGCCATCTTGAAAGCTGCATTTTGTCCATGCAGAACTAAAGAAGCACTGTTCATGTCTTGGCTGATCAAATAGTCGTAAAATGCTGCAAAATTGTGTAAATTGTGATTTTTCACCAAACTTAACCTGCTAGTGACGTTACCAAACCTAATTTTTAGGCTTCACAGTTTTGGCCTGGTGCTGAACACAGCTTTGAATGTGTCTGCTTTGCTTTACATACAAAATATACAACTATTTATCCAAAGATTTAGACTGAATTTCAGCCATATATGCTCCTATTACCTATTGTGCACCCTAAAGAAGGCTGTGTTGCTGTTATGTGTGGGCCTGAATACACAACACTATGTGGATCACCTGGTTGTGTTTCTACGTAGTACATAAAGCATTTTTTTACTTTTCCAAGAGAAGAATGTCTCGTTATTTTCTCTTTGTTCTCCTGTTATGCAACTTAGAACAAACATGTGGGGCAATGCACCCTTATTCTCTGTCCAGAGAGAGAAGTAAATCATGGCTATGTTAAGAAAAACTTTTTAAATTTACAGAAGAATGAAAAAACATTCTTTAATTGATGTTAATGTAATGACAATATTTTATTTTGGACCATTCATATTGGTCACAGCTGGACAGCTATCATTATCAAATGATATATAAAAAACAATATGGAGTTATAAGGTTTTGGTAAGACAGTGACAAAATGTTTATGAATTTTTGAGACATTAAAGAGAAATTCCACCAATTTTTCAAACTTTATCAGTGTGAGGAGTGTGGGCGCACATTCGACCCTTGCAGTTTTAGGGGTCAGATGTAAAGAAAGTCATTCAGAGTGGTCTGATGTAAAATGCTTCATTATAAATAAACTTTCCATGTGAGTGGAAACATACAGTGGTAGTGAAAGAAACCAGACATCTTAAGTGTTTAATGTCTCTAAAAGCTCCCTCACAAAAGTTTTTTTGTACAAAATGGTTATGAATACGTTGCTTTATGCCTGAAACCTTTTTTATGCTACAGTTTCGCTGAACTAAAGAGAAAAGATATGTGTGTTATAAAGCAAAATAGCCCACAAGGTAAACATATTTCTAAGATTTACTACTGTTTTACAATCATCAACATTACATATATGAACTCAGAAGACTTGCAGGTTCACTGCTTGTTTTGGATTGTAAATAAGAAGTACGGTATATCTGTGTTGTAGACATTGCGACCCCTGGTTCCATCACCACCACTGTAAATAAATCCGAGTCGGTAAGATTTTCTACGATTTCATGTCAGACCACTCTGAATGACTTTGTTTGCATCTCATGGATCAATGGAACTCTCCTTTAAACCCTTGGCATATTATTCAATAAATACTATAAGCTGTAAGCTAATATTTACGTTGTGCAGTTATGAGAGAGAGGAGCTGAAGAGTGGGCCCCATTTGGGCCTGTAGAGTTTCAGAGTTTCTCGTCTTTACTGTGGCTGAGGTGATTCAGTGTTGTTTAAGTTTATTTTTTCTTTTATGAGTCATGGTTTATCTTTCAGTGTGTGCTTGTTTTCAGTATTGTTACAGTAGGCTTTGGGTTTTTTTTGTGTGAAGTTCTTGCTGTCACCGGCAGAATGAGGCTGCCAGGCTGTGTTGGGACCTGCTGCGCAGGACCCCGCACAACATCAGGAGAAAAAGCCTCATTTGACTTGCAAATTTTTATGCAAAAAAGCGATCTGAGAGAGTGTGTGTCAAGGAGGGAGAGGCAAGTCTGCCAGGTGTGTGTGTGTGTGTGTGTATGCAAGAGAAAGGTGGGCCATCTATCAGTGCCCTTGAACAGTGTAGGCCTCTGTAGGAATTCTTTTTGTTAATCTTAAAGAAGAATTGTTAAAGTTAAAATATTTTTCATCTTCTCTTGTTAAATATTTGAAGAATCCTGGATTAATCAGTAACAGTTTGCTATTGAGACATTACAGTCATACCAAAACCCACTTTTAATTGCATTAAGTAAATAAACAAACATAAATAGTCTTGCTTATGGGGTTTCTGGCACTATATTAATATATACTGTTGTCCGTAAAAACAAACACTTTGCATACCTTAACACAGTAGTAGCAGCCATCTTGAAAGCTGAATTTTGTCCATGCAGAACTAAAGAAGCAAACTTCAGACACTGTTCATGTCTTGGCCGATCAAACAGTCATAAAATGCTGCAAAATTGTGTAAATGAGAATTTTTCACCAAACTACACCTTTAACTGCTGCTAGTGACACTATCAAGCCTAATTTATAGGTTTCACAGTTTGGCCTTGTGCTGAATGTGTCTATTTTGCTTTATATACAAAATATACTAAAAATTAGACTGAATTTTAGCCAAATATGCTCCTATTACCTATTACACACCCTGCAGAAGGCCTTGTTGCCATTATGTGTGGGCCTGAATAAACATCACTAATTGGATCACTTGTTTTTGTTTCTTTTTAAGTTTCTTTAATTTCTTTCAACTTTGCACATATAACTGTACTTTTTACTATTGTTTTTTAGTGTATTTCTACCTATTCAGTGTATCTTTTATATATATATATATAAAATACACCGAATAGGTACGATTATCGATGCATCTTGATGCATCTTTTTTTTCCTATACATCATTTCTATTTTCCTACTGTCTGAGGACTTGGTACTTTTAAAGCAAAGTATTTGTAATGATCCATAATGCATTTACTTCCAATATCTTTTATTAATAAATCAAATGGAAGTGATGTGGCAAGTGAACTAGACGGCTCTCATTCACTGCCTTTGGAGCACATGAGACACTGCTGCCACTCATCTGCGATAAAATGTGCAGTGACGGTGAAATAAGATCCAGTGGTAATGGATGTCCACGCAGCGCGTTACAGCCGTCCTACCCGTTTTTAGTGACTTTATAACTTCGGTTTTGGTCTCGTTGTAGAGACGGGGGGATCGCTGTGTCACTAAAGTATCTTTGTTTCGCATCGACTGAGAATTGCCGTGCAGGCCGCAGGTCACATAGCAACGATGCGTTGTTCGCATTTATAAGCAGCACAGTTGATTCCTGGCAAGTTAAATCTGCAACAAGAGACTGTCAAACAGTAAAAAGTCGCAAAGATGAAGTCGCTTCTCCTCCGAATTTTCTCGGTCCACCTTAAATGCTGCCGTATTTGCATTCGGCGCCTCAGTCAGAATTTAAGGTGGAACAGGAAAATTCGAACAAGAAGCTGGAGAATGAGAAGCGACTTCAGCCTCGTAAGACAACCTAATGTTGAGAGACATTTTACAAGAAACTGCTCTAGTTTTGAGGAAAAGTTTTCTGGCGGAGATGGGAGGAAAGCGGCTAAAGCTAAAGTTTAAAGCAGAGTAAAGTAAGTCTGCGCTCTCTTTTATATTGTTCAGCCTATACTAGGACATTATCACATACTGGACATTAAATGTTGCGGCTCCCAAGGTGGTTTTATTTTTGTTGAAAGGACAAAATGTCTCTTCTTAGCATTTGTGTTGTGACTCCTGATCTAAACTGGCTTTAATGCAGAGGGAGCCGGTCGGCTTTCTCGCTCATCCAGCAGCGTTTTTGTTGTGTGCCGTCACAGACTGTCCGGGCGCTGCACTTACCCGCTTCCAAGTTCCGCATTTTGCGTTCCGTCAACATTACGTTATAAATTAAATATTTAGAAAATCGATTTTTGACATTTGTGAATCGATTCAGAATCGTTCACGTCCGCATCGCGATGCATCTAAGAATCGATTTTTCCCGCACCCCTAATATATATATATATATATATATATATATATATATGTATGTATGTATGTGTATATATATATATATATATATATATATATATATATATATATATATATATTCTTATATTTTCAGTTTTTTCTAAGATTATATTGAATGGAGGAACAGCAAAGTAAGAATTTCATTGTACAGTGTAACTGCCTGTTTCTGCTGTGCATATGACAAAAAACTCTTGAATCTTGAATCTATGTAGTAAATAAGGCATGTTTGTATTGTGTATTCACTGTATCCAACATCATTAATTACTAAGTGGTTAAAGATGCACAGAAGTGCAAAGTTCAATTTCTAAAGCACAGAAAACATGAAACACGGTTGTAAAAGAAAAAACACCCACTTATGTTTCCATCCCTTTCATCAATGCTTTAATCCGTTCCTTTAACCGAGTGTAAGCTGCAAAAATATTTATGAACTGGGTGAAAGATTAGGCTTCCCTTAATATGCTCACCCAGGCCTGTGCACAGACATTTTGAGGGGCTCAGGAGATTCACCTATGAATTAAATTTAAAACAATTTGCAAAATATTGCAGACAATTTTATCAAAAGAGATAATTATGTTTAAGTGGAAAACAAATACGCTTTTTCCCAAGGCAGCATGAAATGTTTGCATTACTGCCCAAGTGAGGATTTGAACCCCAATTTCCCAATTAATGTATAAGGCCACAGCGTTAGCCGCTACGCTATTTCACTTAAACTAGGTGGGTTATACCTTTATTTAAAGGAATGGTTTGATGAAAAATCAAATTGACACAATTTTCTACTTACCACAAATGTAGCTGATCAGCTAAGACATGTTTGGAGGCTACTTTTTGTTTCTTTAGTTTAGCACTGGAGCCACAACACCAACATTGCTAACAAACACTAGAAGTCAATAGTCACCCAAATCTTTTCCACAAATACATTCCCAGAACTTCTCTCATGCCACTCAAATCACATACAGGTCTTCATCAAGGTTGTGCAAACTTGCTGATATGGTTTATGACTCACTGTGAACAATAATATATATATATATATATATATATATATATATATATATATATATATATATATATATATATGTAGCTAAATGCTGTGGGCAGCCACTGTAGATATCAGATGTTGTGCTGAATTCTGAATCCCCACTAGAATCTGACTCGTGTATACATTTTGTAATCATACATGCAAACAAGGGTCAATGTTTGCCAACACCGGTTTTCTAAAATGACTGACAGTACTGGACCAGAGGGGGCAACCAAGAGCAATGAAACTAATTTGTGATCAGCGCTGAACCACGTGCTTCATTCTAGAGTGATGCTGAGCGTCGCTAAAACAGATTGTGAAGAATGGTCCTATAAAACACTATTATACTATACTTCAACCAAACCAAGCCAAGCAGAGGCTAAAGCCCACCCTGGGGTCTATCATTTGTCTGAGTTCATAATCTCTGCCAGAGCAGTTCTTAAAGGGGTGTTCTTTGTCATGTTATGCAGTATTCCGTGCTGCAGCATTGCATCTTTCAGCCTCATTAGTTTGATAGAATTCACAGTTGTGCATATTTTCACATTTTTCTCTCACTACAACACCCAGCATGCACTGTGCAAATATATCATTCACCCAGTAGGAATTCCCCTACACCACTAAAGAATCCCATTGCT
The DNA here is from genome assembly GCF_904425465.1 of Colossoma macropomum. Taxonomy (NCBI): domain Eukaryota; kingdom Metazoa; phylum Chordata; class Actinopteri; order Characiformes; family Serrasalmidae; genus Colossoma; species Colossoma macropomum. The sequence goes on from NW_023494802.1 coordinate 5,888,069, forward strand.
GTAGAGGCTAATAAATGCTAGATTCCTAGCAGTAACATCAGTCATCTGGCTTCCTTCTGCATTAGTTGGCCAGTAGAGAAAAAAAATTCGAACAGCCCACCCTCAAGTATCTGACCCAAAGCATGTGTAGCTTTTCAAAAGTTCCACCCACCTTCAAGATACATAATCAGAAGGGTGTTTGCGTTGTCTTTAAACCTGAAAATCTCACTCTCAGGACTATTGTGGAACCACTGTAGGAGGCAAGTAGATAGGATTACACCACATGTAGCGAGGGTTGCATGTTCTGGTGTGGCTGGAGTTCATCAAAGTGGGTAAAATGGTCTGGAAAATCATGGCTAATCTTTAAAGCCAAAAATGAAACAGTGAGGTATAAGTTTCTATTACTTGTTAGCTACATTACTTTCAGAGACCATGAACCATGTAAGCATTGCACTGATTGCTCAGTCAGAAAGCACAAATCTGATGCTTTCTACTGCTATTTTACTTTTGGCCAAACCGTCACTTCAAAACTGGCTGTTTTCAAAGGGTCACAGCTCAGCTCATTTACCTTATGGAGGAAGTTAGGAAGCACACATCCTTGAAAAAACTGGAAAACCTCCAGATCTAAGAATGTGAGATATTTATTTGCATAATTTTTGCATGGCAGGGAGGTCCGAGAAACCATACAGTCCCGAATTACATTCACTTTGAAAAACAATGATCCTCCTGTTACAGAGAAAGAGAGAGAGAGAGAGAGAGAGAGAGAGAGGAGAGAGAGAGGAGAGAGAGAGAGAGAGAGAGAGGGAGAGGGAGAGCGAGAGAGAGACAAAACATGAGAAATAGCATTTCATGTTTGCTTGTCACTTTGAGGTAAAAGTGCACTTGGTTTACATCACTCTGTTTGTCTTTATGAATAAAGATGCACGAAGAAGAAACATAGATCTGACACATCTTTAACAGATTTATGACCTCTTACTGTAAAAAATTTGTGGTAGATGTAAAATTAAAACTACATTTAGAACATAAAACACTGAACAGAGTAAGCAAATAAAAGCCACACTAATAAGAAAAGTAAGCAAATTATACTAATGAGGACGAACTTGACACATATAATGATACATAATCATGATTAAACATAATTTATGCATTTAGCAAAGGCAGATCAAAGTGCAAACCTTCAGCATTCAGATAGCTGGAATATTTCAGTCCTGTTTTGAGCCAATTGGATTTTTTTTTTTTAGATTACTCTTTTGTGGTATGTGAAAGTGAGAATGCTGATCTAGAACTAGATTCTTCAGAAAGAAGATTTCAGTCATGAAAACTGACTCCAGGACAGCAGTGCTCCTCTCAGATGTTTTGTTAAAGGGTCCATGTCTTATATTTTTCTCATATTTTATTTCCCCTTCCTGACATTTTTCCTTACTTCTGACTTTTGTGTGGGTTTGTGAAGCAAAGATAGTCACAATTGATGTTACATGGTCACTTTCCAACCTCACTTCATTCCTTAGAATTAAACAGGTTTTTTTGTTACTGTGCCTTTAAGACTGATATGTGTAAATGACCTCTGTTCTGAACAGTCCAGCCTGAAACACTCTTCATAACTTCAGTGCCAAACTGCAGTAGGCAAGTATATCATCGCTGTCCAAAGAAAACCATGTATCTCCATTTTTGTTCATTTTTATTTTTCTACATCATTTCAACACGCCAGCTGTCCTACGTTGTGTGAAAATTTCATTAAGAATAGACCAATAGAAATGCTCTAAAATCACTTGGAATAAGATCTCTTTACATTAACTTACATTCAAAGGTAAGAGTGTTTTTGCTATCTCCTGTAAAGTTACTGTTGTGGAGATACTTGTTTTTCTTTGGACAGCGACGATATGTAATTGTAACTATTGATTCTCTTCTAAATGATGTGTTTCCTTAACTTTTTTTCTTTTTTTATACCACATGGATTCACTGCAATCCTTGTAACACCCACCCTTCCATCACTCTGTGGTTTTTGGAGGCCCCACTCATGATTTAGTTCTGCCGCCAGGCCTGCATCAGCCATCTTTAACATAATGTCATGTGACAGAATTTACAATTATATCCAAAAATGCCCAGCAGGTCCATTTTATTACACACTTCTAGGGATGCAAATTTTGGCAGTGACTGATAACTGACCATAGTTGGTGTTTAATCATTAACCGGCAAGCCTAAAATCAAGGAAAGTCAACTATAAAACTAGTAGTCAAGTTTCTGAAATCTGATTGGCTGAGCCACATTCAAAGCCATTGTAAAATACTTGGTATATGGTCACTTAAGAGTGCACATCAGCTGAAATCTGTATTAATGAACTGAGATAGTAAAAAGTGTTGCTTGCATGAATTGTGGAATGCAGTACTGATAGGTGGATCCAAGCATGAGCGTGTATATGAAGTAAATAGGCCCACGGTTCAAAAACGTTCTTGACATGAATGATAAACATGCATAGTCGAACAGTAACTGTTATTAATTGGATTTGAAGTACCTCAGCCAGTTTGTATTGTAGTCCATGCTGTTACTGAATAAAAAGCCTTAGGATGCCATAAGTCTGAGAGTTTAAGGGGTTAAACTCTTTCAAAAATTAATTTGGGGTGAATAAATATGACACAGGGATGCCTAATTAATCATGTGAAAGTGAGGGGGCTGATCTAGGACTTGATTACAAAAACTGATCCTAGACCAGTGCTCTTTTGTGACTACTGGAGCTGTTGTTCCTTTGCAGGAGTAAATATATGACTATACAGTAGTGAATATGAGAAAAAGCAATAAAAACCTACACTAAAATGACCTTAGTGTAGGGGAGGTGAAATACCTCTCGGTTCTCTTTCTCACTGAGTATATGTCATGTTTTAAGTAATGTACTGTTTCAGTTATTACTGTAATTTTTAAAACGTGACCCCTTTATGTAAAGTGAAGATAGCTATATATAACACAATGTCTCTGGAGAACTGGATTTATAAAATTCAACTCAAAATTCATTTTGTGTTTAGACTGGGAATGACAAAGGAATAGATATTTTACAATTTTAAAAATAAAGACACCAGAAGGGGTTTTTGGGGCAGCGCCATAGATGAAGCACTTTTGGTTTTTTTCAGTGGTTGTTCTCAAAAGTGGGCTGCACAGCATATAGCCAGGGCGTCTATGATTTTATGATCTTTAAATGGTACAACTGCAGTGGAGATCTACATTGCAGATCCAAAACAAAGGTGGCCTTTTATACGCTATAAATTGAATGCTGAGGGGATATCTAGACCACCTGCTTATTCCAACTAGGTAGTGAACAAAGGTTTGAAGTGACCAAATAGTCATATCATTTGTGTGAAGGATGAGGAAGCTAAGGCCAAATCAGCAAACAATTGAAAGAAGAATGACTACATTTAATTTAGCTTTACTTAGAAGAATGACAGTGGATGGATCAGCAAAGAAGGCTATGAAGCCAGACTTTCATATATCTTTTGTCTTCAAAACAATGTTATGACTGCAGTATTCAAAGACAAATACTAAATGGCTTACAATTTTTTATGGGAATCAAACCTACAACCTTGAAGTTCTCAAAGGACTATTGCAAGAAATCAAGTTTACAATTTTTTTCAGTTCCCTAAAATGTAGTCAATCAGCCAAGACAAGTGTGATATCCAAATTTTACCTCTTTATTTTAGCCCTGGAGCTACAAGTCTAACGTTGCTAACAAACACTCGAAGTCAACAAAACCTTTTCCATGAAAACAACCTCAAAACATCTCTCAAGCTACTCAAGCTACATCCAGCTCTTCATTAAGGTCATGCAAATTAGTCAGTGTAGTGTAGAGGACAGTATGACTATGTAAACTATAAAAATGAACAAAACCTCACTGTGTAGGCTAGATTAGTGCTGTGCGCAGACACTTATAATGCTGAAATTCAGCTCTTGTTCACTTTATGTAGGCATATGGATGCTGGATTGTATTTCTGTTGCTACTATTTGTAAACATAAATCTTTAATTCAAAAATTCAAAAGATTAATTAACCCTTTGAAAACAGTCTAAGAAATTCACAAGTGTATAAACACGTTTTTTTGCACACTTGACTTATTAAAAATGTATTACATGTGAAAAAATGTGTGATTACATTTGAGAAAATGTGATTTATCGCTAAAGCATTCCTTGAATTAGTATATCAATACCACCCTAGCCTAGACATGAGGTAAGATGCTTTATAAAACAGATAGTTCCGGTTCAAAAATCTGATTGGCTGAGCCGCATATATACACACACCTATGACTGCCTAACAGCAACTGAATTGTATAGTACTGCGCCACGACACGAATAATAGTCTTTGACTCTCATGCTGCTTGCACGGACCACCAAGTATATTGAATTAAGAACCCATTTTTGTTTAAACTAAGGGGCTGGTGACTTATATTCTTAACTAGAACTAGGCTGGTCTGCTAGTTAGAAGATAGCCAGCAGCCTAAACAACGCCATCATTAATATCACAGGCTTGAATTAAAGTACTTACGGTATGATTAACTGTAAATCAGCAGTGTAAAAGTTTAAAAATGTAACTTAAATGGATTACATGTTTCAAATCCGTTTTCCAGTCAGAAGTCGCGTCAAACCCAGGCTGAATCCCAAATGGTTCCATACTCCCTGTGCTAGCTGGCTATGAAAGTTTAAGAATTCTAGCCTCTATAGCCAAATAGTGCATCATTTATCGAGTATGGATGTGGATAAAGTCCTAAATAACTGTTTCTTAGCTATATTTTGCACTGTTGGGGAGCAGGCTGTAATATTTAAATTCCTACGTAGTGCACTATGCAGGGAGCAGGATGCCATTTGAGATTCAGCCACAGCACAAGAAGAGGGGCACCGCTGGATTGGTGCTAAATAAGACTCATGGTGATAATTTAGTGACCAATAAGTACTTATTAAGCGAAGGTTTTTGCATTAAGCAGTGCTGTGTAATCATAAGTTCATTGTTATACAACAAAAGGTTAAAAATTCATTAAATGACTGCAATATACAGCAATGGGCGATTGAACATTCTTCTTCTCATTCAGCAGTCCATGGTTACGTGGCAGCGATACTAGACCCTAAAGGAACTACATCTCTTGGCAGAATACTTGTTTAAGTTGATTATTATTAATAATAACTTTTATAATAATTATAATAATAATTATAATAATAATTTTCTGAAAAGTTGTATATTTGATCATATTTTATGTTGGCCGCCATTTTATAAAAGCAATAAGCCACTAGAGACCATGTGTTACTACGATTTTATCACAGGGAAGGGAGTAACGCAAGGCCTCTCATGGCTTATTACTGTATTAAATGCTGCTGCTTTCTTAAGTCGGCGTTAATTGTACAGCACAGATGAAAAGTGGTTGGGTTATGGTAACAGTAGTGCCCTGTTTAAGGGCCTCAAGAGATTATGGTTGACAGGCACAATTAACATAGGCCTTGCTCTGGACAACTGCCAATATTACTGCTCCTCAGGGCTGGGATAGTACTCTGAAAACTATGTACATATTTGGATCCACATTCAAGTTTGGTGAACCCAGGAAACTTCAAGATATAAATGTATAAAAATGAGTTCAAGAGTTTATGGAATATTGGAAGCAAACCAATTATGAAACTGCCTCAGGTCTTGGCGGTTGCTGTAAAACAATGTTACTGTAAAAACCAACTGTGTTTTTAGATCAAGATTCAAGTCTGATGAAAACTATTTGTCGTAACCCTTGAGATATAAGTATACACCCACAAGTGCACAGGTTTCGCCCTAGTCAAAAGGAAAAGTGAGGTTGAATGGAAGCAACCCAATTACTTGACTGTCTCAGGCTTGAGCTGTTGCATGAATGAATACTGCTACCATGACATGTTTTCGGATCAAGGTTCAAGTTTGGTGAAGGTACACATTTATAGGAACATGAGTTTGCCTTAATGAGATTCAAAAATGCAGTCAAATGGAAGCTAAACAATTAATTTTCATATAGAAAAAAATTTACTTTTTATACAGTTATTCAAAATGTCCTGGTCCACAGCAGTTTGGTCAGTTATGGGATAGCTAGGCCAAATGTATGCTAAGAGAATGCTAAAGCTAATCCATGCTATACATACTCATTTCCAAAGGGATGACATCTAGTTTTCTTTTACTTTTTCTTTTTTTTTCAGGTGAAACTCACGCAACAGGGTTTCTGGCAAAAAAAGCCCTGTTGTGTCATGAAGGAACCTCCTTTCAGTCATCTGGCACAGCTCCATGTGTTTAAATCCAGTCTGTCTTGTTTGCCCCCGCTTTCCTGTCAAGATTCTGGAATTTAGAGGAAAGGAGAAGTGGAGGAGAGAGGAAGAGACGTGTAAGAAAAGAGGAAGAGATGGAGACAAAAAAACTAGGTAGCTCTATCTGTACCTTGGGATCTTGTCGAGCAGGTCTTATGTTCTGAGAGGTCAGGCCAATGTTCGGAGTAAAGCCACCTAAGGCCTTACACTGTGTGAAATGTTTTTGACAAAGACAACCTTTGCCGTCTGTAATTAAATGTGCAGTTTGGAATCAATGTTTTCAATAACATGAAACTAGTTTTATTGTGGATAAATGTGTGAAATGTTTTTTTTTAAGTTTCTTTAAAGAAACATATACAAGGCGTTCTGCATCATAGAGAAGAACCATTTAACCAGGCAAAGAACCACTTAAACATTCAATTTACGTCTTCCTCCATGTAGCTACTGAATAATGATGTAACAAAACTAGAATTTAACTTATCTACCTAAAATGCTTGAAAAATGAAATAAAACATCTTAAAATTAATATTGTATAACTACATATTGTAAAACTGTAATACTGAATACTGTAATATTTACTAAAATAAAAGTAAAAATAAAAATAAAAAGTACTAATATGACAGGAGATTGAACCCTTTTGTATGGTAGTGAATGGACTGTCTATGTATTTCTCCCAGTCTTTCCCAAATGCAAGATTAGCTGAATAAACAAAAAACATAATGGGATGACGTGCTGTCCTTGAGTGTCATTACAGGTAGGACACTAGTGTGGACATAAGTGGAGAAGAGTCTACAGCATGCTCTTATGCCTGCCCTTCCTTCTACAAGCCTTCCCATAGGCAAGTGTGGACATGTTCGGATAAAGACTCGGAGCACGGAGAGAGAACGGGAACAGGCAGAACGGGATTCCTCCTCAGTATCCCAGCTGCGCCAGTATCGGCCTGACACTTTCCCACGAGAATACACTCCTCCTGACCTTTCGATGGATGCGGGGGGTCTCCAAGAGCTCTAAGAAGTACATGGAGTGCCCCCTTCACACTGTTCTATGTCTTCTCTCATTCAAAATGTTCTAGAATGGTCAATGTTCTAGAATTCCTCCCCATTGTCACGGTTATAGGATGTCCTCCCTCATTCGCAGTGTTCTAGAATGTTCTTTTCATTCAGAATGCTCTAGAGCCGGGGTGGTGAACTGTGGTCCTGCCCAGTGTCCAGCACAGTTCAGTGATTTTCCCACTCCAGCTCTCCTTCTTAACCTGCCAGTTAGCTCCTGGATCAGGTGTGTCTGAGCAGGAAAATCACCCAATTGTGCTGGACCCTGGCCCTGGACTGGAGCACCACCTCTTTTCTAGAGTAATCTTTTGGGTATATTTAACTTTAAAACTGAGCTTTATGTTAATCAAAGTGATTTTTCTTTTCCAATTTGTTTTTAAAAGCACATGTTAAAACTCTTTTGACTCAAAGGCAGTTTAAACACCTGAAAAGTTTAAGTGCTAATGAGGGCTGACATCACAACAAGGGGATCAAATGTATGGCCTTTGGCTGTATTCTTAATCTAGCACTGTCACTAATCTGTCACTGAGTGTGTTTAAATGCACTTAATAATCAGTAAACAGTTCTCTGATTATTCAAAAGATCCTGTAAACAGCAAACTGATTTCTTAGATCGGAATAGGGTCTAGAAGTCCTATTTAGAAATCCGATAAAGATTTCTTAGTCTGTGTATGTGCAAAAACAGACAGCCGTACCGGAAATAAGCAAGCAGCATTGCCACAATATGGCAGCAAAACATATGTGGAGCGATGCTGAAACTACATGCTTGACAAAATGAAGGATTTAAATATTCTTCATCTTCTAGGTGATGTATGTATGTATGTATGATATTTTTAGGTAAAGTGGCGCAATGTTTTTAAAAAAAAGTTTTTTTTTAAAAAAGTTTTTTTAAAAAAACGTTTATTGGCTCATTGCAAAGCAGAAATCCAATTACTGCCTGACTCATGTAGACCGGAGTTTCCCATTATCTGATTACACAAGTGCATGCAAATGCGTTGATCACATTACTGAAAAAAATCTGATTTTCTGCAGTTACTGGATTATTAAATACATGAAACACACTCAATAATATTAATATATTATACTGTTTTCCTTAAAACAAACCTGATTAGTCTTTATTGTATTAAAGGGCTCTTATCTTGGAAAAACAAAATTTCTTTACTTTTTTGAAATCAAAATTGAAATGTAGCATGTACACATTGTAAAAACATTGCAAAAAGTACACCTACCAGTCCATGTAGGAAAACTAAGTTAACAGCCAAAATTATTTTGTGATGTCACAAAAAACAATGCATTTACACATATCCACCCAATCAGCCAATAGCTGTTTAATCCTACCATCAATCAAGCCCACCATCAAACCTCTACCATATCCTGTTGACAGTGTGGTCAGCTTTAAAACTCTAATGCATTAGGTGAATATGAGAAAAAGCAAAGTCTGAGACTTTAGTCTAGACTTTAGATCCTCTTTTGTAAATGTGTCTCTCCCTCTCAGACATGGCAGCGTCATTTTTAGGTGATGAGTCATTTGCATAGCTCAGAGATCTTTGTCCCGCAAATGATGAGTGATGTTCTGCTAAGCCTGATATCAGCATAGGCTTCACAACCTGATTGGTCAGAGTCTAATGCTTGCTGACAAACAATATTTAAAATCACTGTCCTGGTCCAGATATTAAGGGGCAGCGTGAGAAGGAACACTGTTATGAATAGAAAAAGAAGAAGGCTGTGACGGATTTATATTGATTTTCCCACTTGTTATTGGCAGGTATATTTATCTTCTAAGTGATCGTTCTTTGAAAATAAACAGCAGTCTGATTATTTGGTGTAATACGACTAGTATTTCTGTTTAATGCTCTTTAATCTAACTTTAATCTAACACTTGTATCAGAAATAATGACATGCATTTCTGGAGGTGCCCACACAGGCATTATTTGAAGTTATTTAGAAGTTATTTGATTTGTAAATGAAATGTCTGTTTACACAAATACTATAATACTAATGTTTAATACTAACATATTTTATTTTCAGAGCTTGTTTGATGAAAAGCATTCATGTCATATTGCATATTATATTCACATGCACCAATGCATATGTCAGCTGGTATAGGTAACCTACACAAAATGACTAGAACCTCGAAGGCACATCAGTGTTGTTTATCAGGGGATATTTTATCAATACAATTCCTGTTGTTGTTTTATAGATAGATAGATTGATAGATAATATGTACTGTGCAAAAGTAAGAAAGTAAGTCAAAAAGTAAGTCATTCAGTGCCAGAAAAAAGGCAGAAAATATTTAACAGAAAATACACAGAAGCCACAAAGATGAAATAGAACATCCAATTTTCAGTGTTTAGTGTGTCCACCTTTTGTCACTTCTTTTTGGGAGACGTCCTTTTTCTGATTTTCAAGGAATCTGCTGGGATATTTTTCACGTTGGGCATTGGCTGGGCATGTAAAGATCTGGGGCTCTGCAATTTTTATATTTCAGACGCTAAATAACAAAGTTCTGAAAAACGCTTCTTCCATAAAAACAAGAAACAATATTGTAAATATCACACTAAAACACACCATTCCATCAGGCTAAAGTTGTGTCCTGATGATTATTGTTCTGCAGGCTGACAGGCTGACAAAATATTGGATAAACATTTATTTCACATATAACATCCGGCACAGGTGAAGTTGGGTTTTAAATGAGTGACTTTTTTATGTACACCATAAAGCAATGTAGCATTGTAATGTATAATTGGAGCTTTAACCTAAGCTTTGATCGAACTCAATGTAACACACACGGTTCTGTTACACGTTCAGCAAACTTGACATTTTAAAACAGTCTGTTTACTTACATTAGTGGGTGAATTTGACTCCGGATTAATTTATGAATGATGAAAGTGATGTGTTGACTTTATAAGGTTTGGGGTTGATTAAAAATTATTCAGCCCTGAAAGTCCAGGCCAGAGGATGCTCCTGTTTTCACACCTCCAAAGTTTAGTTTTAGAACTTGGTTGCAATTTCTTGGTCATTTTTCTTTGGTAATCCCAAGCACATTCAAACGTGTTCCCCAGAGTCCAGGCCTTATTTTGCAGTAAACACTATAAAACTAATTTGTAAGAGAGTGAGTTATTGAAGCATAGGCCTACATAAATGGTAAGGGGTTAAAGGTCAATTCAGGTCTTGTTTTAATGACAGACCTTGAGGCATGTTTCTTGTTTGGTATACTGCTATGATGTTTTTAAGCTGCCCAGCTTTATACAAATAAGGGCAGTTCCGCCCATCTACCCCCAAAAAAGAAACCATAATGTCAACAAAATTCAATATGGGTCACTTTGAAGAGTGACCAAATCACCACCCTACTGTAAATACAGCACAGCAATACAGGCCACATTTTTATGCTTTATTTTTTTCCAATATATTGCATTCAGAAAATAAACAGTAATTGTGCATTAAAATGTGCAGAAGTGTGTTCTCTGTAGAGGACGTGTTAACTTGCTCTCAAAATCAGTAACACATCCCCACATATGACTGTGACTAAAGTTTGCAAGGAGGATCACACCTTGAAGTTTCTCTTTCCTATCTAACTTCGTATGAATTTCTATCTCTATCTTTTATTCCCCCCCATTTCTACCATTCAAGTTTTTGCACCCCACCACCTAAAGGGGCAGTGTGGCCGAAAATGTGTCACATTACACAGTGTTCTGCCTCAGCAGCTTCACAGTACATATATATATATATATATAATGTGCTGCTTTTTTTTAAGCAGGCCATAAAGGAGACAGTCTTTATCTTTATTCAGCAGAACATGGACCCTTTCAGCTGGAGGAAAGGAGCGAAATCTTACTAGCTTGTTATCCACCTGTTATCTGATAAGTAATGTCTGTCATTTGAGTAATATGTGTCATCCACTGTTAATGACGACTTAAAGACAGATCCTATAGATAAGACATTCAGCTTTGAAGCGGACTTCCTTGTGTATTCACCCACAAACAAAAAAAGAAAGCATTTTAGGCAGAAAGTCCACCCCACAGCAGTTTACATTTTTTAAATGCCCCTTCCACCTTCAAGATACATCATCAGAAGAGATTTTTTTTAGTCTCTAAATGGGGAATTCTCACACTAGAAATGTACTGCTTTAAGAAATAACCTCCAGGTCGACATCAGTCATCATTATGTATTTATTCTAATTTACCAGGCATACTTCAGGTGCAGTAACCAGGGGATGTTCCTGAGTGTTGTGGATGGGCACCACAACAAGGCTGTTTATTTATTAAGATTGGACCATTCCTTTAAAATATGGTGGTAGTGTGAGGAGATACTGTGTGACTAAGGGAGTGGAAAGAACTTGGACTGGTGTTCTGGGAGGCTTAAGCTTGAAACTAGAAGGCCAGACCCCCCTTTTGACAAAAGGAGGTAGGGCTGACGTATAGAACTAAGGAACAGGGATGAGACGGGGTGTGAAAAATTCAGGAAATTTATAGAATGTTAGATTAGAACAGGGGTCGGCAACATGCGGCTCCGGAGCCGCAAGCAGCTCTTTTAATGATTTTTAGGTAAAAAATAAAATAATCTTCCTTTTGCAGTAAAATCAGCTCTGCTGATTGTTCTAACACAGTTTTAGGAATAAATGGTATTAAACACTGAAATTCATGTAGTCTACAACTGCTAATTAACCAGGTTTTAACCCTGAAGATCAGCATGCAGCCTGCTGGTGGTCACCATAGCAACAATCTTGCCTAGATAGTAGCTAACAAAAAAGGCAAAGAGAAAGATTTAAGATGAACATAAATAATTTGATGACGAATGGACTTATTTGCATTTATAATCACTCCAGCTGGTTTCCTGGTATGTTTAAGCTGCAACGAGAAACTGTCAAACACTAAACAGTCGTGAAGCCAAAGTCAATTTCTCGTTCTCCAACTTCTCGTACGAATTTTCTCACTTCACCTTAAATAGTGCAGCAACCACATTCTGGTGCCTCAGGCACCATTTAAGGTGGAATGGAAAAATAAGAACAAAAAGCTGGCAAACAAAAAGCTGACTCGTAAAACGTCCAACATTAAGAGACATTTTAGAAGAACCTATTCTACTTTTAAGGAAAGTTTCCTGCCGGAAATGCGAGAAAAGCGAATATAGCTGAGCTAAAGCTAAAAGCAGAGCAAAGAAAGTCTGTGTTTTCGTTTATATTTTTATCATATACTAGTACATTAGCACATACTGAGACATATTTACAGCCAAGATGTTAAAATGGACATAAAATATTGTGGCTCTCAAGATGGTTTGATTTTTATTAAAAGGAAGAAATGGCTTTTCTTAACATTAGGGTTGCCGACCCCTGTACTAGAAGGAGGAGGGGAATGTCTTCTCCATAGACTTCAGTTATTCCGTAACTCTATTTGTAAGCAGTACACTGTGGACTAGGTTTGACGGCACAGATTAAATCTATTATACTAGAAAGCACAGGAAATTCTTATGGATGGTGTAATCTAGACTGCATGGAAAACAGGGCCTAAGAATTAATAATAGCAAGAGTGGTGACCCTTTGACCTTGACTATAAAAGAGCTGCGAGAAGCAACAAAGGCATTTTGTTTTTGTAGACATATAAACAGTTTCAGAGACACAAATAGCCTGCAGTAGTCTGTAGAGATGTTTCTATCGGCTCATTTTAATTTGTTATCTATATTTTCATTGCTTTTAAACAATTCTTGGAGAGACAGACTTTATATTGTTACATTTTTCTTCTTTTTTTCCTCTTGTAATTTGTTTTTACACACTTTTTCTTTGACTATCATTAAAGTCATTGTTCGTCTTAACAAGCAAACTGCACAGAATGGTCACGTCACTCTCTCCTGTTTGAAGTTTCTGTAGAAATATAATTAAACAGTGCCCAGAAATACAGCTGTTAAAGGAACAAAAGCTTTAGTTCCAGATAATCCTTACTGTCACTCCAAAATCATCTACCCTTAGGTTATAGGACCAGTTCCAAGAACAATACTCAGGGCAAATACCAGCCTACAAAAGACTTAAAGCTGCTTATGAAATGCTGAGTCATAGGATAAGTGTGAATAAACACAATATAAACAGCACAGAGAGAGAAAAAGAAGGCAGATATAGATTTGGAGACTAATGACGTCAAAAACTGGGGGATTTATCTTATAATTTGCATATATTTGCATATACAACAATAAAAGGAGTTTCTTGCTTTGATTAAGCCTCGTATCAAACCAAAATAAAATTTCCCTGAGGGACTTTCCATTGAAAAGCTTGTGTTCCATTGAAAATGCAGTGGAAGTCATTTCTTCATGTGTCTTTACTTGTGGTGCTGATAAACGGAAAGTCCTGTTTGAACTAATTTGATCCCAAATATCGTCCTCATATATCATACAGGTGCACACCCACAACGCCTACACACTCCATGCTACAACAACCACATCGTCACTGAAAAAAGTCATGCAATGAATTTGCTCCATTCAAATCTGTACATCATTTTTACATAAATACAATATATCACATCAACACAATTAAAGGAACAGCTTGGAAGAAAATCAAATTCATACAGCTTTTCACTCATCCCAGAAGTGGTCCATCAGCTAAGACATGTTTTACATCCAAATTCTGTGCATTCAGTTTAGCTCTGTAGCTAGGAGTCTAATGTTGCTAACAAACAGTAGTTGTCAATAGTCACCCAAAACTTTTCAGTTAATACATCCACATAACTTCTCTCAAACCACATCCTGCTCTTCATTATGGCTGTGCAGACTTGTAGATGTGGTTTAGTACATGGTATGACTTCCTGAGAAGCATAAAAATTAACAAAACTTTACCGTGTAGCTGACCGCTGTGGTCAGCCACTTTAGACGACAGGTCTTGTGCCAAAATTCCCTGACTCTGCAGAATCCAACTCCCTTTCATGTGCATGTGATTCAATAATTCAAAATTCAAAAACAAAAATTCTAGACATTATTTGTAGCATCCATATGCCTGCATGAAGTTGTGCATGAGAAGGGGAATTTGCCTGCAGTGTTCAGCTACATGGTGAAGTTTTGTTCATTTTTATAGCTCACAGTCATACAGTGTCTTAAACCACGTCAACCAGTCTGCATGACCTTGATGAAGTTCTGTGGATGTATATCTATACAGAATAGATTTGGGTGACTGTTGATTTCTAGTGTTTGTTAGCAATGTTAGCCTTATAGCTGCAGCACTAACTGACACTGAACATGTCTTGGCCTACTGACTACCTGGAGTCAGTAGAAATTTCGTGCAAATGTTCACTGAACCATTCCTTTAATGCCGAAAGTAGATAATTAAAGGCAAAACTGTGTTGATGAAGCATATTTTATTCATGTTAAAATAATGAAAAATGGAAAAAAATTAATATTAATCTTCATCTTCATCCACCCCCACCTGTCTCTCCATTTCTCTTTCTTTCTTTCTCTTTCATGATGAGCAGGCTGGCCGTACAGGTTAAGCGTGTGTGTCTGGGTTGCAGTGCGAGCGTGTGGGGAGTGTGTGAGGGAGCGTGTCTGAACGGCTCCCGGATGGATCCCGGAGTAGGGTGGGACAGGTCCGGGGTGCAGAGGGAGGAAGAGAGGGCAGAAACATGCCAAACCCTCAGAGTGACTCAAAACCCGGTCCCACCAGCTTGATCACATCGCTTCTCTATTACTAACTACATCTCTATTCTTCTTTTCCTTTCTCTTCCCTTTCTCTATTCTCCTCCTCTTCTCTTCTGTTCTTTTGTGTTCTCTTCCAGAGATGTCGAGCCAAGCCTCAAGTCTTTAGTGTAGAATTTTAGTTGCCTTGTTAATAGCTGCACACAATGCAAATATAATTCCCTACCAAAAAACATATGACATTTAACATGTCAGTATAGATAAACCTTCACTCTGAAGGACAGAACTGAGGTTCTACATGCAGAAAAAGTGCTGCAATAGTGAAAAGATACTAATTAACATGAAATCCAGCAAAAATGCTAACTAGCTAGCATAACAGCACATCCAGCTGAAGTTTTAGGAAGTTTTAAAGAACTAATTGGTAATTTACTAAAACTACAGCTACATTAGCTAACAGGTTCAGCTAAATTAGCTGTTGCGCTAGCTGGAATACTTGATATCCAAACAACACGCTAGCCAAGCATGTTGTTTTGCCTCCTTCCTTTAAACACAGCTTTTGCTGCATGTAGTATTTCATTCTGTCCACCAGGCTGAAGGTTTTTCAGGAATAAAAGGTTTGTTATTTGAAGCCATATTGAACCTGATGCTGCTGCAAACTGTGGGAGAACCGCATTGCAGTGGTGACTACGCATGACCATTGCAAAACTGACGGAAAAACTGTCAGGTCAACATGCGACTCCTTTTGTCATGCGAGTCCCAATCTCTTATCTTCACTTCCGTTCACGTGTGTTCTCTTCTCTTTTCTCATCTCTTCTCTTCTCCTTATAGATACTCATATGAAAAGTTATGAGCCTTAATATGCAGCATTCACACGCACACACACTCTTGTAGACGTTTTTATCATGAGCTTCTTCCTGTTTTGCAAGCCCTCAAAGACTTCAGACTAATGTGTCACCGTGACTGCATCAGATCCATACTGTGTCCGTATGCAGGTGTATGCATAATTGGTGTGTATCCATTGTGCATGTCAGCAGGTGTTTGTGCTAAACTCTTATCAGGCCTCTAGGCCTCTGTCCTGCACTTGGCCTGTTAGATGACCTCATCATTTTTAAACACACCTGTCCATCTGTCTACTCCTGTTACTATGGTAACATTATATAATGGCTGCCAATAACTTTCAACTGCGGATGCACTTCCTTCTTGTTTCTCATTTCTTGATCCCAGGTGCAGAGAGGTTGGCAGTGATCCAGGAGGAGTGAGGTTTGATCCCAGCTACTGACACTCTGCCACTGTGTTGGTTAGAAAGGCAGCTGCCTAGAATTGCTAATCCTCAAGGACTGTCCTTGACCTGTGACCTATTTATACTTCACCCACAGATGCGTTCTTCCTTAGCAACTGTTGCCAAGTTGAACATTGTCCAGAACCCATTCAGTCTAACATTCCAGTTTCAGAAGTTACACTACCAAGCTGGACTATGTTGTTGTAGCCAATCAAAACTAGTCAGGTCGGAAACAGCAACAAATTAGCCACCATGCTAATGCTAACTTTTTTGTTTGACAAGAAACCACATATGCTGCATTCTAACAGTGTGATTTTTCACATATATGTTAAATAAATACAGTTTGAAATTAATAACACTTTAATTTCAGTATTGTGACAAGAACTGAATTGTGTGCTACAATTCCTCATTCTTTTCTAGTGCGTTAAACGGATCTGACGCAATCCCAAACACATCTGGCCTGAGCCCAACAAAATTCTGTCCAGGCCCCTCCTCACTAAAAGTGCAGAATAAAACCTTTTTCTAATGTTAGTGCCAATTAAATTACTGCATAGCGACAATTATAGCTCTTATTACATATAAAATGGATTAAAAATTAAAAATAAAATGATGGTATAAAAATAATAAGTAAAAAAGAATTTAAATAACATTTAATTTTGTTTTAATTAATTAACTGATCAAACAATGCTTTTGAACAACATTCCACATGTTTTTTAGTCTGGATAAACTTTCCATAATGCATGGTTTTCTGTGCAGTGCTGATATAGTAAGATGTTAGCTTGTACATGTTTAATCCTAAAGCTCTACATCTTTACATATAGCACATAACATAAAGCTAGTTTGGGCCATATAAATGTCATTTTGGCTACAAGAACCTGTCCTCTTCTGAACTGATTCGCTGTATTATTTGGAGAGCTAAATTCTGTCAATTTCACAAGTGGGAGTCTTCAGCAAGGCAGATTAAAAACTGTTTTAAGGTAATGAAAGTAGAGAGGAAGAATAATATTGAGAAAGCTAAAGCAGAACAAAATGCAGAGCAAAATCTGTGGTGGGCTGTGACCCCATCATGAAATTTAAAATCGGCCCAAGCTAAACACATATTTGGGTAATGATGTTTAAACCTGACTGAACCTGACATAAGCAGTCAGGTACCATTGAGTTTGGACAAATATTTCAAGCTCTCTTCTCTTCTCTTCTCTTATCTTCTCTTCTCTTCTCTTCTCTTCTTGGTTCATCTCTTACATTCTCTCCTCCTGTGATCTCTTCTCAATTATTATCTTTTCTTGTGATCTCGTTTTTTCCAATGGACGCATCAATGGAGCATGAAAAGGTTAATTGTAGGCATTTTACTTTCACAGTACTGTAGCCCTCATATCTAGATGTGGATAGTAAGGTTGTTGTGACAGAATAAGAGCCAGTCTAAAGTTGCCCCCAAAGTACTCCAGAGGGGTGAGTTTGTTGCCTTGGACACTTACATGAGCTAAAATTCAGCTAAATGTGTGGGGATGTAGAGTGTTTGGGTGTGGTGGCATAGAAGTGTAAGTGTGTGTGTGTGTGTGAGTGGGAGTGTGTGTGGAGATGTGGCACAGGGTGTGTCTGTGGTCTTGGGTGGGTTGTGTCAGATGGTGGGTTTTTGCCCAGGGGCATGTAAGTGCGTGTGCGTGTGTGTGCGTGCGTGTGTGTGTGTGTGTGTGTGTGTGTGTATGTGTGTGTGAAACATAGCTACTGTAGAAATGCTGTGTGGGCTGTTGTCCGGCAGAAGCAGCAGTAGTTGTAGTTAGTGTTAAGGCCTAGTGATTTCTGTGTCATAAAAAATATAATGTTACATAAAAATTATAATATATTTAGAATTTAACATAATTATCATAACATAATACTTATTGTATTTAAACTCTGCAGTTGTTTGGAACTACTCTTACTTCGTTGCTAAGTTTTGGTTGGAAACAAAAGGGTTACATTCTTGAAACATCCAACAGAAATTTATCTCATTGAGGTTTCTTTCTCTGTGGTGTCGATACAACCACACAAGCTCTCCCATTGGTTAGGACTTCAGGAGCTGAACTGAAGGTATAATGCCTTAAATTAACCATAAGCATAATTAGGAACTCAATTAGCAGAATAAACTAATCACATTTTGATTTACAGTAGTAGGAAGCATCACTCTGGGCCTTCTGGATTTGCTAGATACATCACTGACAGTGAATACAAGCTGTAGTCTAACCAGATTTCAGTCAATTGTTATGAAGGCAAGACAAGACTTTTTATTAAAGAAGCCGCTGTAAAACTGCTACAAGGTAAAATATGTTTAATGTCTCGTCCAAGCTTCAAATAAAACATTGAATTATTTTACAAGCTTTAAATGTTCTGTTAAAATCAGTTAACTATTCAGTCTAATGGTAAAATTGGAGCATAAAACACCTACATGTATTCATTTCAGGTGATATTTATCTTGTATCTTACAAACTCAACATTATGAAGTGAATCCAAACAAGCATTGTAGATGTCAGACGTGGATCGTTTAGCGCCAGCATTTCTCAGCAATAGGATGGAGATTTGCACCAGTGTTCTGTAAAACTGCAGAAGTAGCTATGAAAGGACACATTTGTGGGCAGCACATGGACAATTGTATTCATATGTATACAAATTCTAAGTACATTTGATTGTCTTTTGTTCCTTACTTTCGTTCCTTCCTTTCATCAGGCTTGTGACACAGTCCTTTTTGGCCCACAAAATGATTTTAATTTTCTATTCTTACTAGCCTGTTTCACGCTGAGATGCACTACAGTCCCCAGCATGCACTGCAACACAGTGTGTATTCTGACCCCCTTCCCCCAACAACAATCTATGGGCCAGCTGTTACACAAAAAGGAAAGATGCCTGGTGTCTAGTTCAAGCAAAAAGGCAGTTTTTAAAAAACTACCTAAACACCCTTTTTGTGGTTGAGTTTGACACTCCTGCTCTAACCCCTCATGAATGGTCAGTGTCTGACCACAAAGCCGCACTTGGCTTGATATCTATAGGGTGATGGACCACTCTTGACCTCAGTGATATCAGTGATACTATCATGTCAGTGTCACTTCTGTGCTGAGAATGGTCCACCACTAAAATAATATATGTGAATTACAGTGATCCTGTAGCCAGAAACTGTCCCGTGCAGAATGAGGTCATAAAGTGGCCGGTGTGGAAGTACAGGGTAGAAGGAATTTCTAATAAAGTTCACAGTGACATGCATCTTCTTTAGACTACAGTATATCCATTATCTACATCAGCACAGCAAAAATGACCATGAATTCATATATTTCTGTCTAAATTCCTAATCCTAAGGCCTAAACATAACTTCTTCCGAGAGCTTAACATAATCATATCTTGATATAAGTGCTTAGTCATTCACAGTTAACACCATTTGCAATTTGTTTGACTGAAAAATGTTTTAGTTAATTTACTTAGATTGAATTGTTAGTTTCTTAGGTACCTAATTAATTAGCTGGCCATTTTATCAGAAACACCTACTATAACAAAGTCTAAAGTGTAACAAAAAGCAAATGTTCCTTTTTTCCTGATTTCTCTTCCCAATTTAGTCGTAGCTAATTCCCACCTGCCAGCTAGGTCTTCCCATAGCACACAATGCTCCCAAGCTGGAAAGGCGAAGGCACCACTACGTCTGTTCAAACTGTCACTAAAGCAACATCATTGGACAGCACTTGGAGGAGAACACTAACTGCCAATTCTGTTCTGTCAGCTCAAAGATGCCCACGTTGGCTAGCATTGCTTTGAGTGATGGTGAGGATGGTCATCCTACCTACCCAGAGAGAGGGTCCACAGAAGGCTGTGGCATTGGATCTCATGATCTCCCCATGATAGGGTGAATTAGGGGCCATCAAATGGATTTGACCTGGGGCCAAATTCTCACCAGCTAATATATCTGAACTGTCTGTTCAATTATATAGCCAAACTGTCTGGTGTTAATAATGAACACAGTGGCTATTGAAGATGGCTCATATGAGTTAGCCTCTTTAATGCAACCTGCACCACTGTCTCATTACTCTTATATTCTTCTTATACAGTCTGTTTAATACATTTCAATAGGTGTTGCAAGGGTGTACACATCTACACAGGTATTCCAAAAACCTGCATTCGAATAATGAGTATTCGCCATGTCCCCTCATGGGAAGACAAAGAAAACTGTACTAGCCAACAGTCCTGTAAAGTGTTTTTTTATGTTTTAACAGGACTCAGGACTGTCAAGTCCCACGCGCTGGCTGTGAGATTCAATCATTTAGATCTAATCTCATGCCCTCAAGTCCTTGCTAGGCCCTGAAACAGTGAGCAAATATTTCTCTGATAAACTACAGTGGTGCTTGAAAATTTGTGAACTCAATAAATAATAAATGACCAAGTCTGATATTTTTGTCTCATTTGCTTAATTTGGTTCTCCTTATCTGATGAAGTTTTAGTTACGTTTATGAAGAAATATAGAAAATTCTAAAGGGTTCACAAACTTTCAAGCACCACTGTAAGTGTATTTCTCTGCTGGAACATCGTCTACTGAGGAGAAAAGACCTTATGCAGCGTTAGCTCATTAGCGCTACTGTAGAGGCAGCCTCCATCACTCATCCAACATAAAAACCTACTGATTTCCCTTGGCTATTTTTGAATGATAAAAAATTTTATTCCAATTTATTCCTCTATGTGTTGCTATTTTTTGTGCTCCTGTTTTTCCATTCTCCTAACAACAGTAAACCACAGCTCCATGTTATTTTTTTTTTTTTAATTTTCCAACCAAATATCAGTTCATGGATATTTGAACAGTGCTTGATGCTTTACCCACCACAATTTTAAAAGAACTGAAAAACATTTTTTGTATAAACTTGCTCATGGGCCAGATTAGGACTGCGGGCTGCTATTTGATGATCCAAGGCTTAAATGGTTGCAACACTCTCGAGCTAAAAGGCAGGTGTTTCTAATAAAGTGGCTAGTAACTGTATTCATTTAAACACGTACCTATAAACATGATCCCCTATACAGACAGCAGGGACTCTAAATGCTAAATGCTAAGTGCTACTGGCTGTGTTTTGTATAAGTCACAGGTTTACTCTTCCCCCTGCTGCTCTAATGTCCGTCCTCTCACTCATAATACACAACCCTTGATCTTTCAGGAGTCTGTACTTGTGTGCGTGTGAGTAAATTGGTACAGTAATATAGTAGTAGAGTGTTTGTAGTCATTTTGGGGGTTCAAGTGTGTGTGTTTGAGTGCTTGAATTCATTGTATGTGAGACTTCGCCCATTCAAAGCATGTTTTTTTCAGACCATGTGATACAATTTTGCTTATTAACGTCACACATACAGACTCAAAAAGAAGGTCCAGCTTGATGTCTAGGTCTCAAGCTGTTAGCCATATTGGATAACACCTCACACCCCCTGCATGCTACACTGGATAAACAGAGAAGCACATTCAGTGGCCGACTGTTACAGCTGCGCTGTGTTAAAGAGCGCTGTGTGAGATCTTTCTCACCCACTGCTACACGACTCTACAACGAGTCTCGTACTGCAGAGATGGTACTGATCTCCTGCTGTCTGGATTGAGCTGAACCACATCACTATATCACCTCTCCTCTTAATACACACTGTGCAATATAGCATAACTACTACTGTAATGACACTTTCGCTATGCACTTTACACTGTAATATCGATGCAACTCCGAGTCAGTTATGTCAATCATTGTGCTTTTAGTTTACCTCACACCATTCAGTGCCTACTATCATGTAAATACAACAAATCTGTCTCATATGCCATGTGAATATGCAAATACATATACTTTAATTTTATTTGTCTTGTACTTTAACTTATGTCTAGATTTATTTCTATTTTCTATTTTTCTGCATAGTATATGTAAGTGTATGTGCAATGATATGTGCTGCTACTGGAACACTGCAATTTCCCTTCAGGATCAATAAACTATCTATCTATCTATCTATCTATCTATCTATCTATCTATCTATCTATCTATCTATCTATCTATCGAAATGCAAATTCAACATTGTACTTTTTAAGATATGATGACAATAGTACATAATGCACTCACATCTTCAGAAGACACGTCTTTCACCAAGTTTTGACTGCGTTCTCTTTGAATTCTCTTTCAGTGCGCTCGCAATCGTCAGATTCATCCGCTCGGGGAAGCAATCCGAAGCACAACTGATATTAAAAAATGTTGCAATTACACATTTCACCAGAGAGGTCTTCAAATCCCCAAAACTGACCCGAAGAATGGACTGCATTGTGTCACTTCTGCTAAATTTTGACATCTATTGAGATACAGTTTTTATGACATATTGGCAAGTCTGTGAGGTCTAAAGTCAGAAAAGTTACTGTTCCCTAATAACATTCTGTGTGTCTCTCTGTGCACTTTCGTACCACCCCCCCTTGTTTTCAGGCACAGGTCTTATCTTTCAGACCTTCTGTGCTTCTACTTTTTTCAATCCTTTCCACTGGTCTCTCTCTCTCTCTCTCTCTCTCTCTCTGTGGTTTTGGTTCTTATCTCTCTTTAAGTCTGTCTACAACCCGAGTTGTTCTGATGACACATTACCCAAGTGCAATGTTCTGATAATGCTTGCTCTACGCTATTCTCTCTCTCTCCCTCTCTCTCTCTGAGAAGGGGAACCCAGAGCAGTGGCTTCCCAGTTTTATTGCGCTGTGGTTGAGGGGGTTGGGGGGAGAGAACACTGAGCGCATTTTCCATTCTTTGTGTTTAAGTGTGTGTGTATGTGTGTACGTGTGAGACCATTTGCTGACACAGGCGAAGGAAGTTTCACATATTGTCATTTTAAACAAGCGAGATTGTCCTAACCCACACGCACACACACACACACACACACACACACAGCTATCTCACTTATCTCACTTTACATTTTACTTTATTAGAGTTTCTGACTATGAATGATTGACAGTTGTTGTCATAGCATAATACAATGTTGCTCTTCAATTCAATGTATTTAATAAATGACTGCATTAAGAGCGATAATACAGTCCATTTCTCTCTCTACCCTCTCTTTCTCCCCTTCTTTCTCTATCTGTCCTTCTCTGTCTATCTCTATCTCTGTCTCGCTATCTTCCTGTATCTCCCTCACTCCTTCTCCCTCTCTTCGGTCCTTTTCTCTCTCTCTCTCTCTCTCTCTCTCTCTCTCTCTCTCTCTCTCTCTCTCTCACTCTCTCTCTTTATCTTTTTCTCTGTCTCTCTTTCTGTCTTGCCTCTCTCTCTCCCATTTTCTCTTTTCTCTTCTCTTTCTCTATTCATCCCTGTCTTTTTCTATCTCTTCTATCTTCGTGCGTCTCTCTCATTCTTTCTCTGCCTCCTTTAGTCTCATTCTGCTCAACCCCCCTGCTTTCTCTCTCCCTCCATCTCATTTTCTCTTTCTTTCTCTATTTCTCTCTCTCCTTTCTCTCTGTCCCTTACTCCTTCTCTCTTCTTCTGTCTCTCTCACTTTTTCTTTCTCCCTCTCCCTGTCTTCCTTACTCATTTCTCTCTCTCCTTGTCGTTTTCTTGTTTTCTTTCTCTATTTGTCTCTCTCCTTTCTCTGTGTTCCTCACTTTCTCTCTGTTTCTGTCTCGCTCACTCTTTCTTGCGCTCTCTCCCCGTGTCTTTCTTGCTCAAATCTCTCTCTCTCTCTTTCTGTTTTCCTTGCTCATTTCTCTCTGTCTCTCTCTTCTTTGTCTTTTTCTCTCTTTATATCTCCTTTCTCCCTGTATCCTCCCTTGCTTACTTTCTTTCTGTCTCTCTCATTCTTACTCACTCTCTCTCTTTGTGTCTCTCTCTCTCTCTCTCACTCCCTCACCTTCTCCTTTCTCCCTGTGTGTGTCCTTCACTCTTTCTGTCTTTCTCACTTAATCTCTCTCTCCCTGCGTCTTCCTTGCTCATCTCTCTTTCTCTCTTTCTCTCTCTCTCTTTCTCTCTCTCTCTCTCTCTCTCTCTCTCTCTCTCTCTCTCTCTCTCTCTCTAACTCTCTGTTCTCTCACCTGGCTATCCTTTCTCTCTCTATCCATGTGTCTTCATTGTTCATTTCTCTCTCTACAGCTAATCACACACAACACAACTTTCTCTCTCTCTCTCTATCTCTCTCTCTCTCTCTCTCTCTCTCTCTCTCTCTCTCTCTCTCTTTCTCTCCCTTCTCTGACCTTTCCATCCTTTTTCTCTCTCTCTGTGTTAATGGTGCTAAATCATCAGCATATCTCTTTTACACTTTCTCCAACATCTATCTCTTCCTCCCCCCTCCTCTCTCTCTCCCTCTCTTTGTTCAGTATCTCTCTCTCTCTCTCTCTCTCTCTCTCTCTGGCTTAGTTCATATGTAAATCCTCTGTCAACGTGTAGAAGGGTACTCGTGTACACATGCCTTTAACAATGATAGGTTGCAAATATTGAACATGAGCACCACTTTCTCTCTTTTGTCCTTCTGTGTGTCTTGGTGTACGTGTGTATGTTAAGGGGAAGTGACTTGCAAGTTGTTTTCATTTTGTGCCCCCAGCACTCTTACGCTAACCACCGTCGAGTCTCACACACACACGCACACACATTTTTCTACTACTACTACTACTACTACTACTACTACTATGACTACTTCTCCTTTTTTATGTGCTTTTGTGTATGTGTGTGTGTGCATGTGTGTGAGAGAGTGTGTGTCTTGGCACTGCGGAGAGAAAGCCAGTGTGAAGTCCATCTGACACATCCATGTTTTGCTTACAGTAAAAAGTGCTCACCTTTAGCTTATTCTCTACTCTACTCTCACTGAACTGAGCCTTCTCAATAGAGCACGATACAGCTTAGTTACCATGCAGTAATAACATCTAATAGGAGCTCAAATGTTGTGTTTATGTGCATGTTTTATTACATTATCAGGATAAATAGGAAAACCAAGAAAAATAGCACAAACAAACAGGACTAACAAAAATGCACTGATTTAATAAAGTTTTTGGTTGAGGTTAAGGTTAGGACTAGGTTTTGGGCTAGACATTTTTTATTATACATTGACAATTACATGTACTATTATTACAAACAGGTACATACATACATTGTCATTATTACAAGTAGATTTTTAGACCATTTCTGTTGGCGTGTTGTTCATGAAAGTTAAGACCGTCTAGTGTTTTCAAATGGAGTATGGTATAAGAAAACATGTTTTTAAAAAAGTGTTATGAGGTTTTGATATGATACCAAAGACAAATGTAACATATAAGGCACATATACATATAAGATGTGGTATTTTTATATAATAACATATGAAATATGCATATGTGTAGTACAAATGGGACATACATATACACACATACATATCGCTGCTGTCGGAACAAAACCTCGTATGTCCAAAATGGTAACTATACAGGAGAAGAAAATAAAAACATACATTACTTTTAATGTAAGTCAATGGAACCTATTCATGAAATTCACACACAATGTAAACGGCTACAGGCATTTTCAAATTATGTCAAAAACTGAAAAACAACAAAAGTGGAGATGCAAAGTCTTGTTCCAACAGCAGTGATATATTTATGCTGCTGTAGAGGTTCTGAAGGTGTGGTGGCCATGCAGATGGGCTCATGGGAGGTGCATGCTCCCCTTAAAAAGGGACTGTTTATTGTCATTTTTTGGTTTAAGTTGTGTGCAAGTGTTACTGGTGTTATTCTGTGTTGAGATGTGGGTTTAGTTGTGTGAGTTTGTGTGTTAACCGTGGGAGTGTATGGCTAGTAGTGTATGGCTCTCCTGCTATTTCATGCTTCTGTATGTGCTGTTCTGCTGGTGTTTTAGTAAAAGAGCACTACTCGCAAAAGAATCATGACCTCTCCTTTGTCTTCTTCTATGCCAAGGCCACAATATAATACCTAAGGGGCATATGTATGAGTCACTGTGTGTGTGTGTGTGTGTGTGTGTGTGTGTGTGTGTGTGTTTATAGAGTTTAATGAGCAGCACTATAAAACAGGACTTGTGATAACTCTTATCAAGCAACAGGTGTTCAGGAATCCCCAAACTACATTACTCTACACAAGCGCGCGCACACACACACACTCTCTCTCTCTTTCTCTCTCTTGCTCTCTCTCTTTCTCTCTCTCTGTCCTCTTTAGTTCTTAGAAATGAGCTTGAGTGGAACGTGTCAAAATCCAATGTACCTCATTGTGTTTATCTTTACTTGTACATTTAGAATGTTCCTAATGTAGGTGTAACAATAGACACAAAGAGATGTGTTCACTTAACCTTATCAGCTTTAGGCAAAACACCACTATACTGTCTTTGACGGGTGGTGGTTTTAGTGGTGTTTAATTACATATCACATTACTAAACAAGAAGGGAGAGACAGACAGTGTGTGCATGTGTATTTGTCATAAGAGAGTTATATATATATATATACATACAACCTGGAAAAAGTCTGGTTCCACTGACTTACATTAGAAGTAAAGTATGTTATTTTCCGTCTCCTGTAAAGTTACCATTTTATAGATTTTGATCTGACAGCAACGATATATATATATATATATATATATATATATATATATATATATATATATTAAATGCATACAAGAATTTTACATACCTACCACTACTTATAACTACAAAATTTATGTATAAACGTGTGTATTGAAAGAATGTGCCATAACCTCCTGCCACATTTTATTTTTCACATTATGTTACATTCAACAAGGAAATAATTAAAATATGCAGAAGTATGTTTTCTATACGAGTGTTACCTTTTTGTTCACTTAGCAAATCAAGTCTCTCTCTGTCCTTTTTTAGTTCTCAAAAATAAGCTTGAGTGCAATGTGTCAACGTCCCATGTAACTGAAAGACACAAAGAAATAGACACAAAGAAATGTGTTCACTTGACCTTATCAGCTTTAGGTAAAACACCACTGTACTCTCTCTGACTGGTGGCAGATTTAGTGTTGTTTAATTACATATCACATTACTACACAAGATATATACGTATGTGTGTGTGTTTAACATAAAATGTGCCATTATTTTCACAAGCCACATTTCATATTTTTATATTTTCCAATATGTTACTTTCAACAAATAAATAATTAAATTGTGTAGATGTGTGTTCTCTGTAGAGGACATGTTAACTTTTTTCACTTAGTAAATCAATAAAACATGTAATTTGACCAGGGGCACCCAAACTTTTGCATATGACAGTATATGAGTGCGTGTGTGTGTCTGTGCATGTGACTGGGTGTGTGTGTTTGTTCTCTTGCTGTCAGCCTCACTTAGAGGATAACAAAGGACTAAACAGCGGCATGTTGTCGGGGTTCCAGGGTGAAGGGTGTGTGTGTGATTGTGTGTGTGGCGGGAGTTCGGCCGTGTGTGGCGGGAGTGTGTGGTGTGTATCTGGATAAATAATGAGCTCCATTTAGACTTTTCATTCTGCTCTATTTCACCAGGTGAATGGAGGACTACAGCCATGGTAACACACACATCCAAAAAACACCCACACAAAACAGCCCCCCCCACACACACCCACACATACACACACATGTGAACAGAATGTGGGAAGTGAGGGGTTCCTTTTTGCTCTTTATTTATTTTATAAACAGATGCTGCCCTCCCCATCCTTCACCATACAAGCGTTTTACATTGGAAAGTGTTAACCCTTTAATCTTTGAGAGCCTGTATGAAGGCCTGAACACTAATAACTTAACAATGTACATATTAGTTTAATAAGAGTTACTAAATAGTTCATAGTGGTTCTAGACAATACATAATACTTTTTAATGTTTTTTAACCTAATCTCTAACGTGCTGCGTTTGTACCACAGTAATTTTAAAGTACTTCCGTGTACATAGTGGAAGTACAGAAAACCCATTGATTCAAAACAGACTATTACCTTTCAATCTGGGATATCTGTGGGAATTTGAGGAAACTACACAGATACTTTATCTTGGACTAATCAAATCCCAACACATTATATTGTACATCCTCTGGTGAAACTAGTCCAGCTTCGGTAGTGCTTTATTGTCCACCCCTGCCCTGCTAATGATCATTTTTAAGGCTGCGTTCTCCCAGGCAACTTTTACCACCAGCAGTTGAAGTGTTTAACATGGGTAATAAGAGTTCATGGCCTGTGGAGTTTGCCTGTGTAAAACTCCGCTCGGGGGTGTGTGTGTGGGTGGGGGTGGGGGGGTGTGTGGGGGGGGGGTTGCCTCAGATAGATCTGGGATGAGAGTGGAAGTTCCAGTTTTGTTGCCCACTTGTGTGTGTGTGTGTTTGGGGTGTTTTGTGTCTGATTTCACAGACTGATATAGTCACCGCCTTTTTGCAGATTACAGATGAAGATTTGTCTTGTTCATTTGTTCTCAGTGTTATACAGTGCAGTTTTACAAAGCTAGAACATTAGGAAACCAGTAAAATAAGAAACATCTGGTTTGTAAGTATATTCTTATAAATAAAGTTGCCAATGTGGGTTGCCTAGAGTGATGCTATAGAACCACCTTTGGTTCCCTAAATAACATTTCACCTGAGTTTTTTTTAAAGAACCAATGGATTAAAAGGTTTCTTAGGGAACAAAAAGTACTTATTCTCTGACATCACTATAAAGAACAAGAACTTTCTTTTTGGCCACTTTATTTTTAACACCTTTATTTTAAGACCTGAATCTTCAGAAAAAGAACTGACATGCCAAAGGACATGAAGTGTGAATGGAGGAGAACATTATAGGACAGTGCAAATAAGGGAGAACATTCTAGAACAGTCCAAATAGGGGGGATCGTTCAGGCCAGTTTGATGGAGGGAGAACATTGTAGAAAAGAGTGAATAAGGGAGAACATATTAGAACGATATAAATTAGGGCTAATCTTCTAGAACAGTGTGAATGAGGAGAGAACATTCCAGAACAGTGCAAAATGGGGAGAGAACATTCTAGAACAGAGTGAATGAAGGGTGAACTTTCTAAAACAGTGCAAAATGGGGAGAGAACGGTAGAATATGAATTAGGGATAACATTCTAGAAAAGAGTGAAAGAGAACATTTGAGAACGATACAAATTAGGAATATTATTCTAGAACAGAGTGAACAAAGGAGGGCACTCAAGAGAGAACTTTCTAGAACAGTGCAAAATGGGGAAAGAATGTTCTAGAACAGTGTAAATGAGGAGAGAACATTCTAGAACAGAGTGAATGAGGGAGAACATGGTAGAATGCAAATTAGGGATAACATTCTAGAAAAGAGTGAAAGAGAACATTCTAGAACAATAGAAATTAGGGATACCATTCTAGAACAGAGTGAATGAAGGAGGGCATTCAGGAGAGAACTTTCTAGAACCGTGCAAAATAAGAAGAGAAAATTCTAGACCAGAGTGAACGAGGTAATACATTCAAGGGAGAAATTTCTAGAACAATGTGAATGAGGGAGAACATTCTAGAACAGTGTGAATGAGAGCAGAACATACTAGAACAGTGTAAGGTGGGGAAAACATTCAAGGCAGAACCGTTTAGAACAGTGTGAGTAAAGGGAGAACTTTCTAGAACAGTGCAAAATGGTGAGAAAACAAGGGAGAACTTTCTAGAACTGTGTAAATGAGGGGGGAACTTTCTAAAACAGTGCAAAATGGGAAGAGAACATTCTAGACCAGTGTGAATGAGAGTGGAACATACTAGAACAGTGTGAGGTGGGGAAAACATTGAAGGAAGAACCTTTTAGAACAGTGTGAGTGAAGGGAGAACTTTCTAGAACAGTGCAAAAAGGGGAGAAAACATTATAGCACGGTATAAGGGGGAAGACAGTATAGAGCAGAGAACATTCTAGAACAGTATGAAGGGGGAAACATTCTGGAACAGTTTTAAGGCGGGAGAACATTATAGATTAGTGCACATTCTAGAACCATGTAAAGGGGGAGAACATTCTAGATTTTTCAAACACACACAGATATGACACACCAATACAATGTTTGTGTTTATTAGTGTTTATATATATATATATATATATATATATATATATATAAATGTAACTGAATAATTCTTTGACATAATGTTTAACCCATTTGTATCAAACAACTAACTTCAGTCTGACGAGGAAAAATGCCACAGAACCTGTTCTGATTGATCTAAAGTGATGAAATTTGGTGGAGTTCTACTCTGGATCAATCGAGAACACAATTGTGTTGTTTTGATAACTTTTCATTTTTGTACATTTATTGCCAAGTCAATTTGGATTTTCTATTGTTTTGTTAAAAATCAGACCAAAAGCCTGAATTTAATGTGATCAATTAAGTGATATTTTTTTAGCCATAGTGTTTGATTGATTTGAAATGTTTTTTCAGATTTGTGCTCAGAGCTCAGATAACATTTTCAGTTATCAACATTTATGAGTTAACGGTGTCCAGTATGCTATATACATTATATAGAGAGTGTGTTTAGTATTTCTCTCTTCTTGAATTCTTGGATGTAGCTCGTCTGTGCTGTTGTTTTTTATTGTTTTTCTCGTTGATCCTCTCATTGACCTACTTTCTCCACTCTGAGCTGCTGTTGTGTATCAGTATGTTTACAGTTAATATAGTTATTTTATGATTATCAGTGTCTGACACACTGCTCTATATATTTTTCTGCTCTCTCATCAACAAACTGTCACACAAACGAACGCCGAAAGCCCGTCCAAATCTGAGGAGAGAGACAGTTACTTACAGCTAATCACACACAACACAGCTTTGTCTCTCTCCCTCTCTCTCTCTCTCTCTCTCTCTCCCTCTCTCTCTCTCTCTCTCTCTCAGTTTCTCTCTAGCCCCTTTTCTCTTCTTTATCTGCCCAATCTGAGTGTGTGCTTTTTTTCTCAGAGCCAGAGCGTATGAGTGTGAGTGTGGGTTCACGTGTCTGAGTGCTATCGGAGAGTTTAAGGCCTGGATGACTTTCCCCTCTATCATAAACACAGCATCTGTCACCTTAGTGCCCCACTCAGTTTGTGGCTGTTTAATCGTCTCTTGTTTATTCAGAGTGTTGCTTATCTGCAGTTTAACTCTCACAGTCCACTCTGTGTCTGTACATTCACAGATATCAAAGCTTTCTCTCTGTATTTACATGCCATTAATTGATAAAGTTGTTTATGTGAGTGGTTTATGTTTCAGAATGCTCACCATACATCAGCAGTGCTGCATTCATGGAAACCTGAATGTGAATGCTTCTTTTATAATACTAATATTCAATTTCTCGCTCCTTAAGTTTTGTTTCTAATATCAGTGTAGCGATATTATCATTCAAAAGTTTGGAATTGTTTGTCGTGTTAATAATTTTGTTGTTTTATGTAGGGTAACTTGGAGAAAGAGACCCCCAGGGTAAGACGCTCCCCTCTTATTTCCTCTACTAATTAAATGATGAACGGCAAAAAAATCTTGACACGTTTAATTGAGCTTTATTTGGAAATAATAATAATAATGATCACTGTCATGCATTTGAAGTGATCACAGTACCTCATAGTTTTTCTGCTGCAAACCACCAGAGCCACCAAAAAAGAAATCAATAATACATAACACAAATAATATACACATATTATACAAATATACCATATATGTATATTCATATACATACAATACACAGACTATACATACATGCATTTATACACACATACACACAGGTACATCGGTGCATATAATAATAATAATAATAATAGTAATAATAATACTGGTCATGTATATAATAAGCTTATTAACACAGCTTATTAAAATGAAGTTGAATCATTAACTTATAAATTAGTTGGGGCCTCAGTTTCATTGTAAAATTGTGTCATTTTGTGTTGTTCTTTGATTAATAACTTTTTTTAAATACAAAGACTAGAAATAATCCGACATATCCAGTCATGTGCAAATATTTGATCACCCCTGGTCAAACAGCACATTAAACGAAAATAAGTTAACCTGTCCTCTACAGGGAACACACTTAAATATGACATTTCTGCTCCCTCTAAACGTAAAATGTACCATAATCTTTGCACAGGTCACTTTTAATGTTTCATTTTTATCCAATATTCAGCAAATAAACAGTAATTGTGCATTGAAGTGTGCAGTAATGTTTTCTCTGTAGAGGATGTGTTCATTTATTTTCACTCAACAAAATCAACGTCATTTGACCAGAGGCGCCCAAACTTTTGCATATGATTGTAAATTCTAAATTTTTCCAAAACTTGCATCAAAATAAGCTTATGGAATTTTTGCCAGGGGGGCTTCGTACCTTTGGTAGGGGATATCTTGCCCCAGTAATCGGACAACATGACCCCTTCTTTTAAGGGGGGGGTAATAAAAACAAAACTTCATCAGTTTGAGTGAGTATGTTTATGCATCATTCTGTACATACTGTACATACAACTTGTACACTAATATGGTTTCGCTTTACAGTAAAAGGACTTTAACCTTAGGGGGGCTTTTCCCCTATTTTCCCCTACAGTCATTTGTTGTCAAGTTATCTGACTTCAGATTTGATCACCACTTATGAAACATGAGAACTTCTTGATGTGGACAGTGTGTGAACACTATGAAGAGACCAATAGAAACAGTCCAAAATAATATGTAAATACATTAAAATACATTGTTTTTTTCTCATAAAAAGTTATTGTCATTGAGATACGCAGCTTTGTAACAACAGTGATGTGTACATGAAGATATATGATGCCTAAATCCAAGTACCTTTGCTGTATTGCCCCAAGATAAGTGTCCAAAATCTACTTTTCTAGAATCATAAATCACCTAGCATGTATGAGAAAGCTCCTGCACAATTGCTCCATTCCTATTATGAAGAACAGTGTTTCTCAGCCCTGGTCCTGGAGGCCCACTGCCCTGCACATCTGATCCAACCAATCAGCTCATTAGCAAGCCCTTACTGAGTTGAAAGGGGTGTGTTAAAGCAAGGAAAAGACTAAAATGTGCAGGGAAGTGGGCCTCCAGGACCAGAGTTAAGAAACACTGTTGTAGAAAAGAGGTGGTCTTGCTCAAACATAGCCAAAGTATTATATTAGGCATGTCAAACTGGGGACCTTCCGGGTCAAAGTGCTGCAGATATTAACGTTTACCCTCATCTAACGCTCTGAATTCAGTTCATGAAGGCCTTGCTAATTAGCTGATGAGCTAAATCAGCTGCGTTTAATGAGGCAGTGTACTGAAGTCTGAAGTGTTGTGGCCCGCGAGGACTGGAGCCTGACACATGTGTACTAGATAAACAACTGACTAGAGGAGCTCAGGAAACTGACCCTAATTGGTCCCATTTCTTCACACGTAAATGATGATTGGTAAGACCACCCTTCACCCCTGACAGTTTGACTCAGTAGATTATCTGTAAAGAAGCAGCTAGTCTGGTTTACAGGTGTTTTGTTATGGGTGCTGCAAATGTCATGTAACCAAACACTTCCTCAAATGGTGGTCATGTGTCCTGACCAATGCAGAGAAGAACAGCTTTCTAGGTCATCTCTCTGTTATGTTCTCAGTATTCTAAAACTGCATTGCATAGTTCAACTACATTGCAAAATTCTTCTGCACTGAGTTCTGTTTGATTGTTTCCAGTACAGACAAAACAGACAAAGCAATATAAACTATATAGAAACAGGTCAAAGTGTTTATAAGATCAGATACCCCAGATATAAGTGCTTACTGATAAACACATCAACAGTAGTCATAAACAGGACTTTTTATGCTTGCTTTGATTAAAATGCAAATCATTACATCACACATACTGTCATGCTGTCATTTTGCTTGTTAAGTGTTTTTCCACAATGCTGTTTAGTTACTGGGATTAAAGGGGAATTCCACCATTTTTTAAAATGTCTATTAATTTGATAGTTTAGATGTAAACCAAGTCATTGAAAGTAGTTTTATGCCAAATGTTTAATTCTAGAGAAACTCAATAAGTCAGAATTGTTCACAGTGGTGGTGATGGGAACCAGACGTCTGAAGAGTTTAATGCTTGCCTGATGTCTGAAATATTTTTATGATAGTTTTGAGACATTTTTTCTCTAAAATTATTATTTTTTAAATAAGTTCACAGCAGAGAGGTACAGGCAAGGTGTTGTGATGCAAAATAGTTCCCAAAGGACACTTATTTTCTCAGATTTAGACTGTTTTACCATTGTCAACTTTACATACAATAGGTTTACTAAGTTCACTCGTCATTTTGGACAGCAAATAAAATGTCTTTGTATGCATTTAGACATCACCACCACCACTATAAAGAAATCTAAGTTTCTCTACAATGATTCTCACATCAAACCACTCATTGGCTGCTTCTTTGTGTTTACTGGAATTACTCATGTACTATTTATATTTTGTATACTTATGTATGTACTAGTTTCACCAACAAACAAACAACAAACAAACAGTTTTATTCATTTGTGTTATTTGTTTACTGTCAGTATACTCTGCCTCTTGTCTATACCTATATTTACACCAAGACAAATTCCCTGTATGGGTGTACTTGTTACTTAACGTTATTATACAACCTTCGATTCCAGAAAAGTTGGGACAGTATATGAAATGTAACACTCATTCTGAAACTGATACCCACCACACGTTCGACAAAAGTTGGGACAGGGGAATTTAAGACTAGCAATGTTGTGAAATGTTCAAAAACTTCTTTTTTTCTTAAACAGGTGCTGTAATTGTGAGCAAGGATGAGTCAAGGCTCACTACCTTGCTAAAAAAACAATTGCATCAGCAAACAATCCAACAACTTACCTCAATGAGTGACTATAAGGTTTTTAGGTATTTCACCCTCTAGGGGTTTCAGATCTCAGTCCTGGTGACATCATGCTCTGCACATTTTTGTGTTTTCCCTACTCTACATAGCTGAAGCAGCTCACAAAGACATTATTATAAGTTAATGAGTCAAAACAAATGTTTAAGATGAGACAAAGCACAAAAAATGTGCATAACCTGGGTCACACGGTGCATAATATCATTAAAATGTTCAGAGAATCTCAAAGAATCTATGTGTGTAAAGGACAAGGCTGAACACCACAGCTGAAGGCCCTTGACCTTCAATCCCTTAACGACACTGCATTAAAAAGGAAGGTGTTTCTGTGATGGGGGTCAACACGTGGGCTCATGAATACTTTGACAAACCATTGTCACTGAACACAGTTCGTTGCTGAATCCACAAATAAAAGTTAAGACCGCACTATACACAGCAGAAGCCATATGGCGACAACATTCATTGACCTCTCTGGATTCAAGCTCATCTAAACAGTCATCCAGATTGTTACTTTCATGGAGTGTGTTGCAGGAATCAAATATGGAATGAGCATATATTTCCATTTTTGGGTAACTTAGAGGAGCTACAACTTGCCTGAAAGAACACTTAAGAATTTCATCAACTTAGCTTTGTCTGCAGCACATTATTTAAATGGAAATCTAACCTATTATTTCTCAATGGATAAATTCAGTGATAAACTCATATTTACCATTAGAGAAAATATAATGTAATATATGTACAATATTAATATACATATACATACAATGTAAGGCAGCCCTGTAGTACTTACTAAAACATTTGGTCCCTGGTTATCATATTTGTAACTTATGATACTGACTGGTAATAAATTATAATGATTTGGCAAGTTACTACAGTATCATTATTATATTATTATTATTATTATTATTATATTATTATTGTTGGCATATGTACTTGTGTTTTTGTGAAAATGTATCCACATATATGAGTATATATAAATATGGTGTACATGTGTAATGTGTATATATTATTTGTGTTGCATATGATTGACTTCTTTCTCGTCATTGACAGCTTTGGTGGTTTGCAGCAGGAAAACTATGTGGTACTTTTTGATCACTTAAAATGCATGATGGTGCCCTAATATGATAATTAATAGAACTACACAAATATTTATTAAGCACTTACAAACACAGTTTTTGTGTGTTCAAAAGCTAAAAACCTGAAAATGGCTAAATGAAGGTCATAAGGTAAAACGTCAGACATTGTGTTTTGCACTGTTTGGATTTGAGGTTTGTACATATAATACATTTTGTGTTTCACATTTAAGACATTTAAGCATCCATATTTTCAGCTTTTACATACACACACACATACACACACACACACACACACACACACTTATCATTGAAGTTCAGCAGTGTTGTACCTGCCAGCAGAGTGGGGTGTGACTAGTGGGCCTGACCACAGAGGAAATCAGCCTATTGTAATCTTCTCAGAGTTGTGTGTGTGTGTGAGGGTGTAAGGGCATGTGTGCATTTGTGAGTGTCTTGGCTTGTGTCTTGGCTTGTGTGTGTGTGTGCGTGTGTGTGTGTGTGTGTGTGTGTGTGAGTGAGTGAGTGTGTATGTATGTGTGTGTTGTACGCAAAAGTTTGGGCGCCCGTAGTCAAATGACATTTTGTAAAAATAAGTTAATATATCCTCTACAGGGAACATACTTCTTTACATTTTAATGTACAATCACTGTTTATTTGCTGAATTTGGCAAAAACCATAAAAAATGGCCCATTCAAAATTTGAGCAACACTTTTTATTTAGATTTTGTTTTCAGTATGTTAAATTTGGCAAATAAATTGAAATTGTGCACTTGAATTTGTAGAAAGTGCCATATTTAAGGGTGTTCCCTATACACGAAAATGTACAAATATATGCTTTTCTCCAGGTAAATTGAATGTAGTGCACTTTTAAAACCCATTAAAGGTACATGACTGGACCTTAAAGGAGAATATCACCTAATTTTCAAAATCCTCAAATACATCAAACACTGAAATGGTTAAGATGTAAACTAAGTCATTCAGAGTGGTTTGATGTGAAATGGTTCATTTGTAGAGAAACTTACAAAGTCAGATTTCTTTACAGTGGTGGTGATAGGAACCAGGGGTCATAACACACATATAGCCATTTTATTTACTATCCAAAACCACCAGAGAACATACAGGACTTGTGTTATGTAATGCTGATGATAGTCAAATAGTAGACAATCTGAAAAAAATTCTTTTGTTTCAGAAAATATTTTGCTATTCAACACCCTGCATGGATTTTGAAAATGTGTTTCAGGCATTTCATGTCAAACTACTCTGAATGGCTTTGTTTATGTCTTAACCATTTTATTATACAGACCTTGAAATATCAGTGGAATTCCCCTTTAAGACCATTGTTTGTACCTGTATAGTGATCTTTTCTGTAATCTTTTTTTTCTGACATGTTTTTTCTGAGTGTG
This sequence comes from Colossoma macropomum, assembly GCF_904425465.1. Taxonomy (NCBI): domain Eukaryota; kingdom Metazoa; phylum Chordata; class Actinopteri; order Characiformes; family Serrasalmidae; genus Colossoma; species Colossoma macropomum. The sequence goes on from NW_023494802.1 coordinate 5,925,438, forward strand.
CATGAGCATAAATGCTTTTGTGTGTTTGTGTGTGTGAGGGTGAGTGAATGGTGGTGGGGGGGTGTGTGCTAAGGGGAGGGAAAAAGAAGGGAAAATGCTGCTTCTGCAACATCCGGCTAATAATTTATTGTGACAGGTTGAACAAACTGAATTTATGTGCCAATCTGCTTGCGAGAGGAGTGTGACTCAAGCACCAGGTTTTTTTTAAAGTATTGCAGCTCTACTGAAAAAGTCTAACTGAGGCATTACTTATTGTTTACTTACTGAAGTACATACTAACATCAATACACTGAATTAACCGTGAAGAAAAATAAAGGTAAAGCACTACACAGCAATAATGTAATAGTTTAGCAAAATATTAAATTTGCACTTTTCTTCTTAACCCACATGTAGTGGATCAGCCGAGACATGTTTGGCCCCTAAAGTTTGCTTCTTTAGTTTTGCACTGGAGCTACAAGGCTAATGTAGCTAGTAAGCAATGAAAACTTAGCATTGTGCTAAATGCATGTCTAAATCATCATACACTCACCTCAAGCTGCATTAAGGTGTTAAATCATTTCAAACAGATAATAAAGAGTATTTCCAATAATGCTATCAATAAACATGCTATACAGGCAAAATTCAGGCCTCAAGATGGCTACAAGTATAGCTGTAGCATAGTTTTAAACAACAGTGTGATATACAGTGTCTGATAGCACATACACAAGTCTATTTGAGATTACTTAAGATGAGGTGAGTGTGTGATTACTTGGACGTAAAGTTTGCATGATGCTAATTGGTGCTCATTAACAAGTTTTCCTTGCTAGCTACATCTTCCCAGGAGCTATAAGGCTAAATTAAAGAAGAAGACTTCGGACACCAAACATGTCTTGGCTGATTACTACCATTTGCGATAAGGGGAGAACTGTGTCTTTTTTTTTTTTGCTGATGTATCACTAACTGTTCTTAAGTTTCCATATGAGTATGGAAATTATTAGTATTACTAATAATTTGCATTCATGAGTCTTGGGAATGTATTTATAGCATTCGTAGTTGGCTACTGTATGTATAAGCTTTTATTTTATCCTCGGTCCTCGCCAGAGTCGGTGAGATAGCCTTACTCAACCACGGACTAAAAAGACCACCCTCCTAGAACAGCCAACATAGACCAGCAAATGTAAATGTAGTGCACTTTTAAACCCATTTCAGGCATAAACAGGACCTAATTTTCAAAATCTCCATGTAATTCAAACATTCAGATGTAAACAAAATCATACAGAGTGGTTTGATACACTTACAGACTCTGATTTCTTTATAGAGGTGGTGATAGGAACCAGAGGTCACAATGTCTACAACACAACTATAGGCATTTTATTTACTATCCAAAACCACCAGTGAACAAGTTGTTATGTGTGATGTTAGTTGTAGTGGTAGTAAAATAGTGCACAATCTGAAAAAAAAGCTTTTGTTTTAGGAAATATTTTGCCTTACAACACCCTGCATGGATTTAAGAAATATGTTTTAGGCCACCTGCGATGGACTGGTGACCTGTCCAGGGTGTATCCTGCCTTCCACCGAATGACTGCTGAGATTGGCTCCAGCTCCCCCCCGCAATCCAGAAGGATAAGCAGCATAGAAGATTAGAAGTGTGTGTGTGTGTGTGTGTGTGTGTGTGTGTGTGTTTTAGGCCAGTTCTGACTCAGCATTTCCTGTCAAAATACTCTGAATGGCTTTGTTTACATCTTAACCATTTTATTAGACAGACATTGAAATATCAGTGGAATTCCCCTTCAACATCATAGTTTGTACCTGATTGTACCTGTATAGTGATCTTTTCTGTAATCTTTTTTCGGACAGTGTGCATGAGCATAAATGCTTTTGTGTGTTTGTGTGTGTGAGGGTGAGTGAATAAGGGGGTGTGCTGAGAGGAGGGAAAAATAAGGGAAAATGCTGCTTCTGCAACATCAGGCTAATAATTCATTGTGACAGGTTGAAGAAACTGAATTCATGTGCCAATCTGCTTGCAACACTGAGATGGCCAGTTTTAGAAAGAGAGGGAAAAGGAGTTTGACTCAAGAACCAGGTTTTTGTTTTTAATACAATAGCAGCTCTACTGAAAAAGTCTCATTGAGGCCCACTTTCTTTTAGAAGTCATTACCTACTGCAGTGCATGATATCATCAAAACACTGAATTCATCACGAACAAGCATGGAAGAAAAGCTCCAAGCACTACACTTGCCTCAGCAATAATGTGAGAGTTTAGCAAAATATCAAGTTTGCACTTTTCCTCTTAATCCAAATGTACTTGATCAGCCAAGACATGTTTGGTTCTCAAAGTTTGCTTCTCTAGTTTTGCGCTGGAGCTACAAGGCTAATGTAGCTAACAAGCAATGAAAACTTAGCATTGTGCTAAATGCATGCCTAAATCATCACACACTCACCTGAAGCTGCACTAAGCTGTTAAGCTGTTTCAAATAGATGATAAAGGGTATTTCCAGTACTGGCATCAATAAGCATGCTCTACACAGGGCCGTAACTAGAATCAGAATTTTAGTGAGGTCCATTTTGGAGAAATGTGACCTACATTTCACAGTGAATATAATAACTGCCAAAAATGAATATTACACCAGCTGTAAGTTTCTCCTTTAGTTTTTTTTTTCTTTTTAACAAGATCATTGCTCCTTTTTATCCATCTATAACTGTTATGCACCTGCCTTTCATTTGTTCCTTCAGCATCGCTGCGTTTTTCCATGAACTGCTTTTCTGTTCCACATACTGATTTGACTCCTACCCCGTTTAAGTTTATTTAATTAATAATTTAACCATTTATTTATGTTTAGTTTCTGCTGAAAATACATATTTAAACCTATACTAAATCAAGTGATAGTTTCAAATTGATTTTATTTTCCGTTTCTCTCGTTTGCATCTCTGTCCTCACTGATTACTGTAAAAGCACACATTGAATATACATTATAAAAAGCTGTCTGTATCAAACCCCAGCTAATGGGAAAGGCAACTACTCATACAGTTAATGAGCCAAAATACAGCCAAATGTACCTGCAGATTTCTTAACAACGTTAGCTACATGATGCTATAGCATCAATATGCTGATTAACAGTGAACTTTCTCATGCTAGTTGCAGTATTTTATGTGTAGGTAACAAAATACATCTTTAATTTTTCATTTAGTCACTTATCTAGCCTACTACGGAGCCTGTAGCCTAAACTGAGCAGCTACAGGAACTAGACTAAAGCATGCTATTTTAGCTAGCAACGTTGTGAGTGCTCCATATAAAAAAAATAATGAAATTTGCATTTTATATGCATAATATGTAAGTTATGCTCATAAGCTCTTATACATGCTATCTTAGCGCATCTTAGCATGTGTGCTGCATACCTGTTACTCTGGTACTCAGGGCTGTGTAGTACGGAGCCCTGATGATGACATCCTGTATAAATACAAATAAAGCGTGGCCACGCCTTATTAACGTGTGGGAACGAGATCCTAATGCGTGGCCACGACTTAATAAGGCGTGGGAATGAGATGATTAAGCCATGGCCATGACTTAGTAAGGTGTAGGAACGAGATCACACTTGGGATCTTGTTCCACGCTTTACTAAGTCGTGGCCATGACTTAATCATCTCATTCCCACGACTTACTAAGTCGTGGCCACGCATTATTTTTATTTATACAGGATGTCACCAGCGGGGCTCCGTAGTATAGCGTCTCATACAGAAATAAACAGAGCGGGCAGTTCAGTCTGTGGCTGAACCACAGCTGTTGAGGTCAACTGAGAGCCTCTCACTGCTCACTGTGTAGTTTCATTGCTTTTTCCACATTGAATCTCATAAAAACTCTTCAGAAACTTCAGAGAACCTCGGTGTGCTAACGCTAGTTACGGTGCTGATAACGCACTGAAGCAACTGCGATAGCAACGGTTGTTAAGCAGTGATTGGAGGGTTTAGAAAATAACAGAGAGCTTTGATTGGCCCTAAAACAGTGACAGTGCTCACAGAAAACAAATCAAATTTTATCATCCCAGAAATGCGGTATATTAAATATTCTGTGTCCGTGTGGTTGGGTAGGCCTTTGATACTGTGGCTGCACAGCTGAGTAGACCTTATTATCATAATGGCGCTGTTTCTACGTTTAGTTTTACGTATGGAAACTGTAAGGTGCCCCTTATAGCGAGCCATGGCTGTACAGGCAGAAATCAGGCTTCAAGATGGCTACAAATACAGCTGTAGCATACTTTTAAAGTGTGTGCTAATCAGTCTGATAGCACATACACAAGTCTATTTGAGAATATTTACAAGCTGAGCTGAGTGTGTGATGACTTGGACATGAAGTTTGCATGATGCTAATTTGTGCTCATGAAAAAGCTTTCCTTGCTAGCTACATTTCCCCAGGAGCTATAAGGCTAAATTAAAGAAGACGACTTCGGACACCAAACATGTCTTGGCTGATTACTAACATTTACGATAAGGGAAGAGCGGTGTCATTTTTTTTTTTTGCCGATGTATCACTAACTCACTGATCTTAAGTTTCCATATGAGTTGGCTTGTGCAAGTTACTAATAATTTGCATTTATCAGGCTGTCATGGGAATGTATTTATAGCATTCATAGTTGGCTACTGTAAGCATAAGCTTTTATTTTATCCTCAGTCCTCACCAGAGTTAGTGAGATAGGACCTTATATGCTGTCATGGCCGTGTTAACCTTACTGAACCACTGACTGAGAAGACCACCCTGCTAGAACAACCAACATAGACCAGCATGGCTGGTCACCAGCAAAACTAGCATATGTTGTGTTTTGGATGCTGGTATGCTGGTCAACCAGTATGACCATGCTGGGGTGATCAGCTAAACCAGAAGCAGACCAGCATAAACGAGCACAGACCAGCATAGACCAGCATTGGTCTGTGCTGTTTTTTTCAGCAGGGCATGTAGCCATTTCCTTGGTCATCCACTTTCGACATTCAGCCCTACACCGAAAAATGCTTTGTGAATTCTAGCCAGTAAAAGCTCTTTTTTATCTGTGAAAGTGGAAGGAAAAAACATTCTTAACTTTTAATGTAAGTGAATGGAACCAGACTTTTTTCTGAGTCATTTTGGGCCGTCGCTTTTGGTCCATTCACCATATACTTTAACAGGCATTTTCAAATTATGCCAACAACTGTAAAATGACAAAAATGGAATTACGAGGTTTTGTTCCGACAACAGCGCAATATGTAAATATAGGCAAAAGTACACACAAACTGGGTGTAATATGGCTTTTACTACTGTTTTTGGCTCTGCAATGCATTTTTATCCATCACCGTACAGTGACCAAGGCAGATTAACTCAGAATGTAGTGCAGTGAATTGAACGCTGTAGCAGTACAATACTATAAGTTGTATTTTCACTAAAACAGAGGTTTTCCACTGAAAGCACACAACTTGATTTTCTCAAAAGCAGTTTGCTGCTGCCATGTTAGCTGCCACTGAAGGTACATTTCTCAGGCCTTGTTTGAGGCAAAATGAAATGGGTTCATTACCTGCTAAAAGTAGAAATAGGAAGGAAAAGTTAACAGAAAAGTAATTTTAGCAGCGTAGTGGTTGAAGCATTTGTAATGCAGCTAAAGCGTATTTGGTCCGTGCTGAGAGCTGATTGGATCACTGACCTAGTGATGTCATTCTAGTGATCGGAAAAGTTCTGTAGACCACGTTTCCAATGTCAGGGTGATGTATGAGGGCTTTAGTGTTTATATTTATGAACATATGGGGGTGCGTGTGCGTGTGTCTGTGTGTGTGTGTGTGTGTGTGTGTGTGTGTGTGTGTGTGTGTGTGTGTGTGCGCGGAGGGAACTCTCTGCACCTGTGTTTTTGTTTTTTGTGTCACGGCGGGGTGGTGATCTCACCCCCCTCCTTTTTTTTTAAGTAGCTCTCTAGTTCTTCCACTCTTTCTTCTCCCACGTCTCTCTCGCCCTCTCTGTCTCTCTTCTTCTCTCTTCCTCTCTTTCTCTATCTTTCTTTCTGTTTATTGTCGTTCTCTTTTTGCTTTTCCTTTCTCTCATTTCTTTTTTCTTTTCTTTCTTCTTTTCACTCTTTTTAATACTTTATATCCTTTATATCTCCTCCTTGTTTCTTTCATTCTCTTTCATTCTCTCTCTCTCTCTCTCACTCACTTTTCTGTCTGTCTTTATCTTGCTCTGTCCCTTTTGTCTCTCCTTGTCTTTTACTTTTTTCTCTCTCTCTCAAAACTTTATTTCTCTCTTTCTCTCAGTCCTTCTTTTTCTTTCTTTCTCTATCCTTCTTCTATTTCTCTTACCCCTCTCTATATCTTCCTTTATCTTTCTTTCTTTCTTTCTTTCTTTCTTTTCTCTCTCTCATTCTCTTATTTTAGTCTTTCTCTCTATCCTTTTCTTTCTTTCTTTCTCTTTTGCCCCTCTCTGTCTCTTTCCCTCTTTCTCTCCTTCTCTTTTGCCTTTTCTTTTTCTTTCTTTCTCTTTTCCTCCTTCTTTCTTTCGATCTTTCTCTCTCTCAGACAGAGAGCAGGTGCATGGGGCTTGTGCTCCTGTTCTGAAAGTCTGCTTCTGTCTTTTCATTGACAGGCCTTTCCGTTTCTAACCCACAGCGTGCACATTTCTCTCTCTCTCTCTCTCTCTCTCTCTCTCTCTCTCTCTCTCTTTCTTTCAATTACAAATATGCGCAATGCACAAAGTTGACAGATGCTCTCACAAAAGAACATTAGCAAAACTCTTTTTGAACAATGACTCTCTGTCTCTCTCTTCCCTCTCTCCATCTCTCTCTCTCTCTCTCTCTCTCTCTCTCTCCCTCCCTCTCTCTCTCTCTCTCTCTCTTTATCTCGCTCTCTCTGTGCTTGTCTGTCCGCTCATTTAATCCTAATGCGCTTTACTGGGTTTCCTGTTAGCTGACAACATGGCTTTTCAAACAATAACAGAAGTGACACATGAAGAAACAAAAGTTTTTTTTATTGTCAGTTTCACAAAATGAAATCATCATCAAATGATCTCTTGAGTTAGGTGTGAGCATCATGAATCTCTTGTATGAAATCCATTACATCAACACAATTTTATCTACTTTTGGCAACAGCTGTAACATAATTTTGTTGTCATAAGTAGGGCTGAATATTGTTTAAGATGTTTTAACACTGATACCAACAGCTTACCTTTCTTTGATACTGATTCTTGAACAATACGTTTTCTGATACTTACTTTTCTACTGCAAACTGCAGTGCAAAGTGAGTGTGGCTTAAACCAGAAGACTAAGGTGCTGGATAGTGGGTAGATTTAGGCCCAATCCCATTTTACCCCTCTGTTTTGTGTGTTCATGTCTAGGGGTAGGATTCCTGATTTTTGTTGAGATAAAGGGGTAGGGCGAAGTGTTAGGACTACACAGCCCTCCAAACTGGGGTTTTTGAGAGACACACTCCAAACAATGTGTTATGACAGAAAAGCAAGATGGAATGTAAGTATTTTTTCCGTTAAAAAACGATAACCATTTTATTATCTTATTTAAATTTAGGGAATCACACGCTTTCAGAAAAGGGGGATGCGACAATTATTTATTATCGCCCACCCCTAATTCTTCAGTAATGTGAAGCTGAAGTCAGCTATTCGCCAGCTTCTTGTTTGAATTTTCCCGTTCCACCTTAAATAGTGCAGCAGTTCTAATGCCTGAGGTGCCAGAATGTAACTGCTGCACCATTTAAGGTGGAACAGGAAAATTAGTAATCTTGTACGTTAGCGCATGCACGTTACGCTATTCTCCTAAAGGTTACTATTTTGTTTACTTACGTTTGGCGATAAATAAGATGGTGTCATGTAGTTTATTCATGTGGAAATAATACACATATTCGAATCAAGAAAAATTCAGTGCATCATGTTTGTCAGCGTCGGCTAGTGATCAGGTGAGGAGTGGCACCATTAGATCTAGTAGATAAAGTTAACATGTGGTCAATAGGCACTTTACTGCTTTAGTGTTCAGGGCTGTAGGAGTGGAGGGTGTTGTGTGTGTATATTTGGAGTGTGGGGACGAGATGAGGGGGGAGTGGTGGATGTGGCAGCATGAAGCAGGCAGGTGGCCACAGGGGGGGATGTGAGAGAGCAGGGCAGCTGTAAATTTAGGTCCAGATCTGAGCCTGGCCTTCATCTTTCACAGCCACACAGGAAAAGAGTTATCCTCCTGAGACACAAGCACACTTTACACCAACACACCAACGCACTCTCTCGTGTTTTTATACCACTTCTAGCACCCTTCATTTATTCACATGATCATCCTCTCTCACTTACAAGCCAGCACACACACGTGCTCGGCTGGACGTGGGGGGCATACATATGTTCCATATTTGTATTTTACGGTGCTGGGCCAGAGTCAGAGACCAAACTTCTTTTATTTAATTTGATTCGTTTTCAGTTTTGAGCAACAGTAAAAAAAGGAGGAAACATATGAAACAGAACAGCCCACAAACCAAAGATTTAGTGTGTCCCTCTTTGTCTTTATTACAGCTTCTATTCTTTTCAGGAGACTTGCTTTCAGTTTTTTAAAGGAATATGCAGCTTTATATGCATATATGCATTTTCTTCCCTCCAAAGTTCAGGCTTAGAAGTTGGTTGCATTTTCTGCTTCATGATCCAAATAATCCCAAACACATTCAGTGATGTTGAGGTCTGGGCTCTGGGGTGGTCACTCCATTGTTCTTAGAACACCAGCAGCTTTTTTGTTTGAGTTGCAAATTTCCAGTGTTCTCCTCTCTCTCAAAGATGAAAAGTAATGGTAAGGTAAATGTAAGTACTATTGATCTGATGGGGACAGTTTTTTGGTGGTCTACCACGGCTTGTATGGTTGTTAGGAGGCCCACATCTTTTATTAACTTAATAATTGCCTCTAAAAGGGATAAAGGTACTTAATTTTCATTTTGACTGGAAATTAAATAAATAAAGGGTGGTCTCTGACTTTTGCAGAGCACAGTATGTAATTAGCCAGATGTAATAATCTAACTTCAACCTCAGGAACCAAAAAGAAATGTTTTTACTTTTCAGTTCAAACCAAAATTAAACATGTAGCTTTCATAAAAAGCATTTTACAAAGAAAATGTATTAAAACAAACACACACACACACACACACACACACACACAACAAATAGAGGAATGTGTTTCCCTCCATGTTAAGTCCACCGGGACGCCATTTACTGTACACCACTGACACCTCGCCAAGTTTTAAATGCAAAACCACAGAAATTTTCACACACACACACACACACACACACACACACACACACACACACACACAGATGTTATATTTAGTAAACCAATAAAAATATAATTTTTATTGGTTTATTTTATTTCAGTACCTTTCTTACTGACCTGTGCATGTGTGTGTGTTTGTGTGAGTGCCTTTGTGTGTTTACATCCGTGTTCAGAGGCTCTCACTAGTCTTTGATGAGGGAAAAACACTCCACAGCCTGAGGGAATACAGTTAGAGGCATTTGCATGCTCTTTAGTGTAGCCGCTGATAGAGCGTTTACAGGTCACTCCACAGTGTGTTTATGGGCTCTTCCCATTCAAACCAGCTCTGCTGAACTGAGCTTTATCAGCTCGCTCTCATTATTCTATCTGCTCCAGCTCCTCTCCTCCATTTGAATACTACAGGCATCTTCCCCACACGCTCGTGTGTGCGCATGGCCACGTGTGCCACCAACTTTTCCACAGTGCTCATGTGTCCACTACTGTTACATGGACTAGAGCTAAATACATTCTTTTGTAAACCATTGTTTGCTTTCATTTGAGCTTTGATGAGAAAGTGATGCATTGAATTTACTTGATTCAAATGAATAAAATGTATTACATTAACCCTTTAAAATCCCAGGCTTATTATATACTAAAGCTTATTATTCAGTAACTTCAAGGACTTTGATGTGAACTGGTTGGGCAATTCTCAGGTTATAGAAGTGTGTAATAAAACTTTGGCCCTGGCCATTTAAGGAGTTAATATAATGTTGAGTTCTATGTATAAAATAAAAAACAAACACAAACTGTTTCAAAAAACACACTTTATTCACATGGCAGTTTAAAAAAATCGTATCAAAAATGTGTAGAAAAGTTTGACGTGTATAAAAAAGTGTTTGTACTTTAAGCTAATACAAAAAAGGCAGCAAATAACCAAAACGTTACTGCTAAAATGTTTTTGATTGGCCACAACAGTCTTGGTATCAAAAGTACATTGAAATATCAAAAACAAGCCGACTAGTTATAAAAGCAGTAATTTCAGTGTTTTTAGAACTAGTAATACCATTGACACTCTTGATTATAAAACAAACAACAAAAACAAACGAAAACAAAAACAAAACAGTGTTATGAAATTAGGCGTTAAGAAATGTCTCATCAGATCAAAAGCTCCTTTTTTTTGTCACTTAGGCCTTTGATTTGAAAACATGCTTGGTAAACTTTGCTTTCCTTTGCTAGCTTGGTAACAAATCTTAAACCAACACTTTTATTTTGTTCAGCTAAAATCTCGTAGCTTTGTTGTCAGGTTTGACACAGTGCTAATAGGAGGCAGTTTCGGTCCTGGGCTTTGACTGCTTTACTGCTTTGAAATGGTAACACTAAATGAAATGCTGGGTGTCTGTGAGTTTGCTGAACCACGTGACAGTTCAGGTTTATTTCTAAACTTGGCAAGGTGAACTAGGAGGCACTCGTATGTGCTTGGTTTGGTCAGGAATACATTGGCATAATAAAAGCCTTGTGTAGCGCATTCTAAAGCTGGCAGCACACTTCAAACGATGAACATGCAGTTGTATACTTAAAGCTACACTATGGAATGGAAGTGCGTGATTGCATGCGACGTGCGGAGGAAAATTTTGTGACATTGGCTATGCTTCGGACCCTTTGCCTGAGGGGATGAATCTGATGTTTGCAAGTGCTTTAAAAGAGTATTTAATGAGAACCCAGTCAAAACTAGGTGAAGGACGTTTTTCTGAGGATGTAAATGAATTATCTGTCATTGTATCGTCATCAGTATAATGTTGATTTCACATTTGAGACCTAAAAACATCACTTTTGTTTGAAGTACACTGCCAGCTTAAACATGGTTCTGTGTTCTCTGAGGCAGCACTGTTGGGCTACAGGGTATCAAATCATGATAATGCTTGCAGGATGCACACTCCTTACTGTTAACACACAATCAGTAATCTAGACATGAGAAGGGGGCACGAATACTGGGGTCCAACACTGGCAAATGCGCCCGTCATAGTTAATTATTTTTAATACAAAATAATAAATTATTACAAATTGTTCTTTATATTAAAATCCATACAATTACAGCCCTCATAGACAGTTCATTTCCCCATTTATAATACAAAATATATAATATAATATTATTAAAAAAGGTCAAAAAAGTAGAAAAAACCCAATATTTCTTTGGTTGGTCGAAAATCCAACTGGTAAGAGCACAGCTTAATTGATGGCCGTGCGGTCAAATGAATGGCTTTACGCCTCTCCCAAATTGTGTACCACAGTGACCTGACCCCACCTTAGGAGTGGCCACAGAGTGTTTTCTCTTTCCTTTTCTTTTCAAGATGATTGTCTTCTCTCTCTCTCACTCTCCCTCTCTCTCCTGCTGTCCTCTACATGACGAGTGTGCGGGAGGAAAAGCTGTTGAGGTATTTGTGTGTTGGCTCAGAAGGCAGGAGCTGCTCCTCTGATTTCCCACAAAGCACCTGCTCCCATGTGCTCAAATGCTGCAGGCAGAGAGATTGAGGAAGAGGAACAGTGAGAAGGAGGGGGTGAGAAGTGAAAAGATAAAGAGAATGTTATATCTCACAATGTGTATTTTTATGACTTTATGGCCTAATACAACACCTGGGGTCCTAAAGAAAAATAAACACAACCACAAACCATGATGAATTCCATTATACTAAATGGACCATGCTTCTTTCTGCCTTGCAAAACATCACAAAAGTCGGCCACAAAAACGTCTATATAATTCTATCTTGATGCTCCTCAGTCAAGTAAAGGAAAAAACTCGGAAAGAATTCCTCAAAACAAACATGCACTAAGAGCCACAGTGGCAGTAAATTAGTATAAGTACACATGCCATTTTTTGTATTGTTTCATTAAAGTTTGCTGAAAGATCTCATACAGAAGTCAAGTCGTCCTCACTTTCCAGCATTGCTCTGACTAGCTCCAATGTTAACGTTAGCATTAGCTCATCTGAAGGGGTACTTTCCACCACTAAATCCCTCTCCTTAATAGACAATGAAACCCTGCTGCTTTAACCTCGAGTGACTAAATTATTTTTCTGCATTGTTTCCACAGTCCATTTTTGTTAGTTTTCATTTGGCCTACAGTCATATTTTTATTTTTGAATTAAAGTGTTTCAAATGTACTCCTCTGTTTGCTTCTACATTTTGCTAAGTTCTATTGAACTTTTTAGCCTGTTAGCACAAGCGTTATGGATGCTACAAGGTGACGTGACCTAATAGTTTGTTGGACAGGGTAACAATAACTAAGGGAGGTGGGATTTTCTTAATGCAATTGATCAATTGTTCAGTACTCAGTACTGTTAGACTCTAAACCTGTTTTTGCATCAGATAAAACTTACAAAAGAATCTTACAGAGCTGTAGAACAACTACTGATGGAATAGATGACTGAAGAATTATCAAAGGAAAAACTGAACATAGAAATTACAGATGAAAGAGAAATTCAGAATAGAATAATTACTGAAAGAGGAGAAAAAGTGATGTGTGTTTTAATCTTGGTTGCTGGACAGGTTGCTGCTCAGGGGTAGAATTCTTTGCTCTGAACAAAGTGACATATTGAATTTACTTGATTCAGATGTGTCCATTTCCTCATAAATAAAATACAGTGAAATTAATTTCTTTTTCTTTGTATTTATATTGTGATAGTTTATATTGTTTAACCGTTGTTTTTTAATGTGCTTTATAACTAATTTACTTCCTTTTTCTTTTGCTTATTTTCAGCAATAACTGTGTTGATGTAACATATTTTAATGTAGAAATGATTTACATTTGAATCAAACAAATTCAAAGCTCCACTTTATTAGTGTAGTTAGAAGGAGTTGAACAGAATGTGCAGTGCACAGAAATATAAGGGCAGTATTACCTGCAGTGGGCTGCCCAGGGTTCTGCGGGGCATCTGTGGAGCTTTATGACCATCCTCACTCTTCTCTGCCCCAGGCAGCATCAGGACAGAGCTGGTCAACAGATCCTGCAGAAAACCAGAACAACAGAGGCCAGATATTACACCACTATTACAACACATACTAACATATAGTAAGAGAGTGAGAGACTGAGTGAGTGAGAGAGAGAGGCCAAGAAAGAAAGAAAGAAAAAAAATAAGGAAGTATGTTTCTATAAGCATCCATTGAAGTGTTGCTGAGTTTAACCAAAGTACACGGGTGAAAGGTCACTCACAGGCATATCGTGGGCAGGGCCACTTGAAGGGAATAGCTGGGTATGGAGATTTTGCCCCTCCCATTGAAGGCATGTTGGCTCCGCCTACAAACATAAAGTAACCATGCTATTCTAGTTCATCCTCAACTATGAATACACTTACAGTATGTCAGTGCCACCGCATATGAAAAGCAGAGCATATTTATGACATCAATTGTGTTGATGTAAAAATGAAAAAAACTTATACACATTTGAATGATTTAAATCAACACACTACTTTTCGCATTGTATAAATACTGATATTTGTTACATTATTGATAATAAATTTGAGATACTATTGCATGTAATAAGGGTTGGACTGACCTCTTGTTTGATCTTCTTTAGGGGGGCCTGATCAAGGTGCGCGCCCCCAACGCTCACTTCACACTCCTGAGGCTCCTGCTTAATGCCACCAACCACTGCCTCCACAGTAGGACTATGGGACTAAACATAACAGATACCCGTATATTAATACTCACATAGAAGTACAAGAAATACATATAGACCATTCACCCAGACTGTGAGGGTCACATACTGAAGACAATATATTGATAAAAAGTGATGCATTTAATTTATTTAATTTAAAGGTGTATGTCATTTTCACATGATTAAATAATATTACATCAACACAGTTTTACCTTTCTGTTTACTTACTTTTGCCAATAAATATGTTCATGTAATTTATTATATTTATATTAAAATGATGTAAAAAATTGAATAAAGTCAATTCTATATATATATCTCTTTTGTCAAACGCAAAGCCTCACCCTCTTCAGTGGTCCATATTTCGTGTCCTGCATGGTCAGTGCTGTTTTGAATGGGGTAGGAGTGCGAGGAGAACACTCCATGATGGAGCGCCTCAGAGTTGGTGTCCTGAACCTGCGGAAGGAACGATTCAGTTGCATAAAGCCTTGTCTACAGCCTTATCATAAACTTACATACAAACCCTCTGTCTTTTGGTGAACCAAACACAGCACAGCGGCAGTTTACGGTCATTATTTGGCCAATCTATGGATATGGTATTTAACTTTCTTTGGCTAGTAAGCAATGAAATATTGTGGTTTCATTTTCACATATTCAGATTTCTTTCTTTGGTAGTTTTCAAACAGGGGGTCAAAATAGGTTATCATGTGTAAACTGTTTTTGTTAGCAACCAAGACGATCTGCTTTCATATCTTTTTCATCTGAAATGGATGTAGAACCCAATTATTTCTGTGGACTGTCATAACCGCAATCGTTGCTGAACGACTATATCGCTATATTGCAAGATTATATATCTATATCGCAAGTAGCAATCATCAGGGATAAAAGCACTTTACCCATTGTAGAGACAGTAGAACGGAATTGATTTTTTTTTTTTAGAATGACTTCTATTTATAATATATGTGGGCTCTCATAGTGAGATTTTATACACACTAACCTTTTGACCTTACTATGTTAAGCACCATATTTTAACAACTAAATTAAAATACCTAGAAAACAGTACAATATTTGGACATGACTTGTATTTACACAGTGGTCGAGCTCAATGGACTAAATTCCAATTTCAGAAATTACCCTGGTGTTTTAGTCTCAGATGTGCCTTATTTTAATGTTAAATTCACAAAAATGTCTGTATTTTTTGTATTATAACAAAAATGCTGGACAATTTGGCAATTCTGGACAATGGACGTAATATAGTTCATTCATGTGAAAATTATACATAAACATACATCAATCAAAAAAAAAAACTGTCAGTTGCGTTCTTTAGAAATAAGAAGAGACAGAGTTCCTCTCCTTGCTGTCAGTGATTAGAGCACTCTTTAATGCTGGCTGTGTTCTTTGATGGTTCTTTGCCAAAGAGTTGTGAAAGGTTTCTATCTGACACCAAAACAAGTTTAATGTCTGAAATGAATTCTAAACAAACACAAAGCAGTTCTTACATGTCATTCTCTTTCTGGGGGCGGAGAGTAAGGTCATGCTGCAGAGGTTTCTGGGAGCACACTGATGTGGGCGAAACAGGTAGACTCTGGCTATCCGAATCTGGGCTCACTGAAGCATTTAAGAACTATTGGAGAGAAAGAGAGAGACACAGAGAGGGAGAAAACATCTGTCAGACACAACACTCTACATACTAAAAGAAAAACAGAAAATCCAGTTGTGTTACAGAAAGAAGCATGCATGTTGTTAGAGCTTGACAGGAAGATGTGAAAAAGAAGGCTTTCTAATTTCCCTGTTTCTTATCAGAATATGAAAGACTAAATGTTATCTCACCTCTGCTTAAAATAAAACTTTAGCATTATGTAATATACTGAATGCAGAGGAACAGTCAAATGCCAAAGAGAAGTATTTGTACACTGTGTAAATATTTGTGATACATAAATGCTGGGGAATACACTTTTCTCAAACGCTAATTAATCCATTTTACTCTTATTCCTCTGAGAAAGTAACAGAATGCTCAAAGCTTCAGACTTTAATGGAGCGTCAGGCCACAATTACCACTTTTGCACTCAGTTTCATTAGTGTGTTGAAATTTCATTTGGAGAACGGAAACCATTTCAGCATTGGTGGGAGAGCACAACCAGAAATAAAATCTTCCTAACTGCTGGATCAAGGTGCATACAGATGTATTAACCATGCATGTGATCTCAGAAGTATGATCTGACAAAAAGCAACAGCAAAACTGACACAACTCAATAACACAGTCTGCACTGTAAAAAAAGGTAAAATTTTAACACCAATGCCCTCACATTGAATTAACTCAAAACAAAGCTGGGAAGTACGATGCCTTACAATTTGAAGCTTTCTTTTTTTACAGTATGATGTTCAGTTCACATTAATGCTACATGATAGTGTTTACTAAGTTTTTAAGTATGCATCGTCACCTGATATCTAACGCAGCAAAGGAATTAGATGATGATCATGAAATGAAGGAAAAATCACTGATTGAGGGAGATGATTGGTCTAAATGTCATTGATTAGTGACTGATTGGTGCAGCAATGTGCTAATGGATCGGCAAGTGACTAATAGGATCATTCTAGAACTACTGCTGATTATTGGGTGACTTAGGGATCTCTTGGTGGGTACCTGAGAGGGAGAAAAAGGCAAGTTGCTCATGATAGAACGTTTGGGCGTGGAGCAAACAAATGACAACAAGCCGCTGTCCTCGCTGTGGGCCGGTGGCGTACAGCCCTCACCATCTGCAGCCTTACGCATTTTAGACAAGCTTCTATCAGCTGGAGTTTTCTGAGAAGACCAGGTTATGCAGTTATGTAGAGGGGCCAACGTTTAACCTCATGACTCTGCCGATCCACTAATTCATAAATGCCTGTGATCGTCACTGAAACCCATTTATATTAATGTTATAAAGGGGGCAGCGCATTCACAAAAGGCCAGCATGGCTGCAGGTTGCAGCCACTTGTTTAAATCAATAGGTTTCAGTTTTCAAACAACTGATTTATCCATGCTCTGCCCACAAATCTGTTCTTTGGTAGCTACTGTTTTGAAGTTGGACAAGCTACACAAAATAATGACAAAATTTCATTCAACCTAGTGAGAAATTATCATGGTCTTTATTTAGACTTGCTGCATAATTTCGAGTTTCTGGTTTAAATGCTTCACTACTGAGCTGGACTGTGTTGTTATAGCTAATTAAATGTAGGTAGGTTTGAAATGACAACAATGAATCTAACCTAAAAAAGAGATCTTTCATAAATTTTCAAAACAAATCAGTTTGAACACTCAAAACTCAGTTACTTGGATTAAAAACATGTTTATATGTTGTGTGCTATCATTTCTCATTAGGTTAATGGGATTTTTGCTAATGTTCTACAAAGCTTGCCCAACCTAGCAACAGTTGCTACAGAAGAAGGCATTTGTAGCCTGGAACATTGACTGGACGTGCTCCTGCTTGACTGGAATGAAAGCCAGCAACCATACCGGCCCTCTTGTGAATAAGACTGGACACCCTTAATATATGAAGTATGGTGTATCTTTCTTACTGAGTCGATGGCATCCATGAACTCCGGTAAGGCTGCCAGGACCACGCTGCTACCTGCATTGCTGCTGCTACTACTGCTGCTGCTCAAGCTGCTGCTGTTTGGGCTGTTCGTGTTGCCATGAGCACTCTCCTCAGGAAGACAGCCCTGCTCCAGGGGGGGAGCTGGCACCGACACGGCCACACCCATGGAGGTGTCAGTCAAAGAGCCCCGACCCCACCCGTAACTGGCCATGGAGATCTGTGAGAGAGCGAGAGAGGGAGAGAGAGTGAGATGGAGGAAGAGAGGCGAGAGAAAGGGAACTTGACTAGTTGAATGATGTGCGTGGGGGGGGGAGGGGTCTGTGTTGCACAAGGAGTTAAACAGAGTTTGTGGTGTGATAAGGGCACATTGCATCACTTAGCCAAGCAGTTAGAATGTGAAATAGACCCCCAGATGCTTCCTCCAATTAATCACAAACACACACACACACACACACACACACACACACACTCACGGGTAGTGCTTGTTGTCCCTTCAGCTCATTCTCTGTTGACATCAGAAGCATCTCAATCTCCTTTACCCTCTTCTCTTTCTCTGGGTCCTCTTCATTATAGTGTTTCTGAGACATGTAAACACAAAAGGGAAGACAAGTTAAGATAAAATACTATAAATATGCTTAGTTACATTAAAGACTGTTCAAAATACTTTTCTAATAGCTATTACGCAGAAATGTTTCACTGGGGGAAAATGCTTTGCTAACTGTTTGTAATGGATCATTGCTCTAAAATAGCTCTGCATTGTACTTGAGACAGGAATGCTTCACTGGATCAAATCCTTTACTAAATGTTTACAAAGGAGCATTGCTTTAAAACTGAGTTGAAGTAAAATTAAAAACAGTTGGTAACCAGTGACGCAATATGACTATTAGAGGTAGGCCTTCAATTTGGACCAAAACATCTCCATGAAAACACTAATTTCTTTTACCGCCCCTACGGTATTAGTATGTTTGTGCTAAGCTAACACTAATGCACGTAAACCTCTTTTGGCTGTTCTAGATTAAACAGACATTTCAAGCTTGTAAAAGACTACATGTTTACTTGAAGCCTGTAACAGATATAAGCATATATCTTTCCTTGTATGTAGCAGGTTTAGAGTGACTCTTTCAGTAAAAGGTTCTGGCATAGAGCTGCTGCCACTGTTTTCCTTTTCTAACAACTGACTGAATCCTGGTTAGACTATGGCTTATATATGGCTCACACAATCAGTGATGTATCTAGGACTTCTAAATGTTCCCAGGTTGATTCCTCTCTTAGTTGGTAGTTAATCTAATGTGTAAGGCATGTAGTTCAGCTCCTGAAGGCCTAACCAATGGGTCTTGGCTGTTTCTACCTAGATATCACAGGGAAAAATATCTGGATTGGTCAATTTTGCATTGGCTTCAACCAGAAAGCTAACCAGAACTTAACGATAAAATAAGGACAACACAATACCTGCAGAGCTTCAATACAACTAGCACAATGACACTATTAAATAAAAATGAACTAGTTCCTGGAAATCATCAGGCTTTAGAAGACTCTGAGGTTTGCTCACCTGTATAGCTGCAGTGCCATGCTGAGGGATGTTAAAAATGTTCAGCTGAAGAGCCAATGGAAACGGTACCTGAAGAGTGAATAACAGAGTGGGTAAATGTTTATATATATATATATATATATCAGTTAGATGTGACAAGTGTGTTATGTGTGAAACACTGAAAAAAATGATGAATTTAGCTGACTCATCATTTCCACATACATAAAACAATTACTGCCAAATGTAAGTAACCAACTTTACATAAAGCATTTTATTCATGTGGAAATGATGTACATACAATTAAAGGCATCATTTTTTCCAGTGTGCATCAGAGTGATTACAAAGGAGGAAAATATAAAAAAAAATGGTTTAAAAAAATGAATGGAAAAGCTCATAATGCCCCACTTGGTGTCTGTTTATGGGGGGAAGTCCCACTCCTCATAAAAAAGAGCCAATCAGGAAAAAACTTGCCTCTGGAACATTATGAACTATGTGATTCTGGTCAGATTTTACAAGTGATTTCAAATATGTTTTTGAAATGCCAAAGTGGCTTTCGGTTTCGAATTCATAAGTCTCTCCCCATTGTGGTCCTGTATGACTGGAAATAACTGTCCAGGGCGTTAACAAGCTGTGTTATGTATGTGTTAACACAGTGAATATGTTTGCAACTGTATATGCTGATGTATGCAATATAAAAGCTGTCAAAACATGAAGATGAATGTGTCGCTCACCCTTTGTGGGTCAGATATGTAGTAGGGGTACTGGCTAGTGATGGGGCTGGTTGCCATGGAGCTGCTGGTTGGAGTGTGGCTGTAGTTGAGCAGGTGGGGGGGTTTCGTGTAGGTGCTGGTTATTGGAGTGGGGCTCACTTTAGCAGTGTGCTGCAGATAGCCCTCCTGTTCCACTTTACGCCGCATGGTAGAGTTCCAGTGGTTCTTTATGGCATTATCAGTTCTAGAAATGAGAGGATAATTATTAGCCATCCACATAAACACACACACACACATAGTGACCAAAGTGCACTGAATTTTCTTAATTAAAATATCAACTTCTTGACTAAAATCATTTTAACAAATGTCATTTTTTTAAAAAGGGGGAACTCCATTGATTTTTCAAAATTTGTTCATAATTCAATCAATTCAATGGTGGTGATGGGAACCAGATGTCTGCACTCTGAAAGCTCCCTCACAGAAAGCTATTACATGAAATGGTTATGAAAACTGCTTGCCTGATGCCTCAGACATTGGTTTGTGATAGTTTTTAAATAAGCTTTCACTCTAAAACATGGTTTGGAAAACCTATTTATGGCAGAGGAGTCAAGAACCCTGTTAGGCAAAATACTACCAAAAGAAAACCAGTTATTTTCAGATTTATCACTATTTTCTAATTATCAACATTTTCTACAAAACCTCAGAAAATGCATGCAGGTTCACTAGTTCTTTTAGGTAGTGAATAAAATGACTATATTTGTGTTATAAACATTGCAACCCCTGATTCCTATCACCACCACCATCAGCAAATTTCTCTATTAATGAACCATTTCACATCAAACCGCTCTGAACGACTTTGTTTACATCTCAACAGTTGAATTATGCAGAAAATAGTGTAATTCATGTGGAAATTCATGAGGACTTTTTGACTCAAGTAAAATGAGTTATTTTACGTTTTGTTACAATGAACCTCACTAAACAGCTTTTAAGTAGAAGCAGAGGTCTGCTACTTAAGCCTGTGTTTGTTAGGTAATAGACGTGTTTTTATTTGAAGAACCATGCCTCAATTTCATGCCTGTGCAGACCTCTAAGGAAAAGTTTAAAAATGGTTTAAAAAACAAATATAGCACAGTTGGTTACTTCAGTTGGCAATAATTGTGTTGATGTGATACACTTAATGCATGTGCCACCACTTGAGATACTTGAATCTTATAAACTCAGAGCACCATTTTTCCGTGTTGTTTCCAATTGAAAATAAGTTAACACATCCTCTACAGAGAACACACTTCTGCACATTTAATGTACATAATTACTGTTAATTTTATGAGTTTACCATACTGTAAACAAAACACCACTGTAAAAAAATTAAAACATAAAATGTGACCTGTGCAAATGTTATGGTACATGATATATTTTATATTTTTCCAATTTAAAATGTGCAGAAAAATGCCATATTTAGGTTTTTTCTCTGTAAAGGATGTGTTAGCTTATTTTCACTTTGAAAATTGACAAAACATGTCATTTGACTAGGGGTGCTCAAACTTTTGCATACAACTGTACTTCCTGTTGATTTTAGATATTGTGTGAAGTTCTGTGGAAGTTGTAGTTTTTCCTAGAAGTCTTTATAGTGCTCTAACCTGCCCGGCAGCAGTTTGGCGATTTCCGCCCAGCGGTTGCCGAGCTTCTCGTGGGCCTGGTAGATGATGCGGTCTTCCTCCTCTGTCCAGGACGTCTTCTTTACCTCGGGGTTCAGGTGGTTGTGCCAGCGCTCACGACACTGCTTCCCTATACGGCCCTTTAAGTGCTTCGCTATCACTGACCATCGCTTGGGGCCATATTTCTGCACCAGCTCAATGACCTGAGAGTGAGCCAGAGAAAGAGAGAGAGAGAGAAAGAGAGAGAGAGAGAGAGAGGGAGAGAGGGAGGGACATTGAGCGCGGGAAAGAGCAGTGGAGGTAGGAGAGGGCCAACACAAACACAGAGAAAGGGAACTTGAATTGCGCAAGTGTGTTAAGGTTGCACACAGATAGTGGTATTTGGCTAAATATCTGTAATATCCACCTGCCAATGGCTGTCGGCAGGCCATAAAGATGATGATACAGAGTGGGCCACCTGCTCTGTACAGTTAATCATTACAGTGCTCAGTTCCACTCAGCAGAGCCAAGGCTTACTTTCTGCTCCTAACATTATGATAGTCTAAAAATGAAATAATGAAAAGTGATGCATTGAAGTTCACATGTTTAAGTGTGTGCATCTTTTCTACATTAATAAAATACATTACATCAACACAATTATTGCTAAAGGTAAACTGAAAGAAAAATGTGTTGGTGTAATATATTTTAGTCATGTGAAAATGATGGATGCAATTGAATCATGTAAATTTCAATGCATCACTTTTTTCATTATGTAGCCGAACTATCCAATGGTGTGCAAAAGTTTGGTCGTTTCTGGTCAAATTCTATTTTTTGTTGATTTTCTCAGTAAAACTAAGTGAACACATCGTCTCCAGAGAACACACTTCTGTATATTTAAATGAACAACTACTGTTTAGTGGCGGAATTTAACAGATAGGTAAAACAAATAAAAAAGTGGCCTGTGCAAAAGTTATGGCACATTTTATATTTTATGTTTTTGTTCTTTTCCCAATATTTAATTGCTTCTCAGCAATTAAACAGAAATTTTGCACTAAAATTTGCAGAAAACTTTTACTTGGAAAGTCAACAAGACATTAAGTTTGTTCCAGCTTTAGCATATAACTGTAGCTGTATGATGTACAGTTGTTGTGTGCAGGTGCACTGAAGCTGTAGTTAGGCAGCAGTTGTGTTTTTCATGGTGTTTAGGGTGTAGTTAGAGGTACACATACCCTTTGGTCCTCCTCTTTGGTCCAGGGTCCTTTAATAAGCTCAGGGTTGAGGACCTTCTGCCAGCGGTGCTGACACTGAACATCTGTACGGTTCTGCAACAAACACACACCCACACACATGGTTATTAATTTGCGTCAGTCTCAATCGAGCCAGTTCAATTAGCATGTGTATTTGTGAACACTGCACACAAACAAAATATATTATGTCAACACCACTGCTTGCTTTTAGTTTACTTGTTTTGGCAAGAATTGTGTCAATAAAACACATTTCATTCACTTGCAACCACCATGAAAAGTCAAAGCACTGTAGTGTAGTCTTGCACTGCAGTGCTTTGTGCCTGCTGTGTATCATTTTAAATAGGCAGTTTTTGCCTGCACTAACTGAAATTCAGGGCAATTTTATAAACACATGTAAGCACAAATGCAAAAAAAACAAACAAAAATTCAGATTATGTGAAGTTAAATAATGTCAGCTTCAGAATTTTATCATGTACACTGAAAAATGGTGCTTTAAATTGAGCACATTGAAATGTGTTTGGCAAATTAACAAAGTATGTTACATTTACCTAATTATACAACTGTTGTCTTACTTTCTGTTTACTTCATTTAGCAAGAATTGTGTTGAAGTAACCCAGTTTCTTAGACTAATATTAAGCCTAACCCTAGATAAAAAAGAATTACCAAAGCTGATTCACCATTGGAACTGCAATTTAATCATAAACCAGGCGTAATCCATGTCCGGGACCATTTTAGTGCTATTTTAGGTCCATTTGTTGTCCCAATACTCCTATCTTATTAGTTGAAATACTGAATATTTGCCCCTGTTCATTTCTGAAGCTCTGCAATACGCTAACAGGATGTCTCTGGTGTTTAGAGCTTGATTCTGTAATGGTGCGACAAGCCGAGGCGAGGCGGCCAGGTGTGTGGAATCCCCTCCTGGCGTTTCAGAAATGAAACATCTCCGCTTTCTGATTCTCACTCACTGTGATTTACACAATGCTGATCTATTTCTAAAACAAAACAAGTTGACATGCTGTGCCCACTGTATCAGCAGGTGCATGGTGGATTGTGAAACAATGCAACACCCCCCCAACCCCCACCACGGACAACCAACCTATAAGTGATGCCCAAATACGCAAATTGGACTGTGAACCATCAGATCTATTCTACCTGATCCTTCTAACCATTCACATGCAAATACTCATATCTAATACACCACGCCTAGCTTAACCCCTCTTAAAGTCTCAGAATACACACACACACACACTTACACACACACACACACACACACATACGTACAGGCAGGAAGCTGGCAATGACTTTCCAGTCTTCTGAACCATGGTGTTCCACCAGTCGCTTCAGCTTCTCATCCTGTGGAGAACAAGCAAACACCATCACAGCAGAAGAACAAACATAAACAAAGAAAAAAAGGTGGAACTTTCAAGATTGCTCAGTGGAAAACAGCAAACTTAGAATCACATAACAAGTTGCAATGCCATATAAATGAATCTACTGTGTTCAGCTCTACCTGGTCTACTGACTACCAAAACAAAAAAATACTCAAATCCTTTTAATAATAAATGAAAAAAAAAAACAAATCCTGAAAGTCTGTAAATAAAGACAGCACCATAATTATAGAGTTTGTTTTTTAAATATTCTTGTGATCTTGCAGAAGGAGTTAATCCTAGATGATAATTATCATTATCATGATGAATTACATCACAATACACTTTTCTGAGCATGCTGTGGACTGTGAAGTATCAGTATTGCATACTTTTGCCACATCACCCACCCCTACTTAATTCTTTGAACCCTAAGCTTATTATTAAGTTATTTAGTTAAACACATTGTTCAGTACTTACTATGAATTATGCAGTACCTATTATAAATTAACAATAAATACTATTCAACTAATTGGCACATTCAGTAGTTATGAAAGCAAGGAGCTGAAGTTCAGGCCTACATATGAACCCACATGAATCCAACAGTGCTTCTGCATACCTCTTCACGCGTCCAGCGTGTTTTGCCAAGGTGCCGTTTTCCTGTTTTGGCTAACGGGGCATCATAATCATGATCATAAATCTCCACATCTTCCTCATCTTCATCGCTGCTGTAAACACTATGGATGGGGAGAAGACATATGAGTGAGTGAGAGAGCAAGAGAAACAAAGGGAGAGGGAGGAGGGGTAATGAGGGGCAGCAGTGAAAGTGAGTTGGGCAAAGGGGAGCAGAGGGCAGGGAAAGAGAAAGGGGAGAGAAATAAAGTGAGAGAAAAGGAATGGACTTGTTACTAATTCATTTGTGACCAACAAATACATTTAATATGAATGGCACAGAACTTGTTCTGAGTAATTAAACTGGATGGACCCAAACAACATGTAAGATTTCAAATATGGACCATAACAGGTTAATGAAGAGAGTGTGACGGATGTTGGCATATTAAAAACAGCCCTATCCTGTCATTGTGTCATATATAATAGAAAAATTGAGCGATAACACAGTCAAAACAAAACCGGAGTGGCTGAACCTGTAGTGCCAGCAGGCTGAGAGAAACCTGTTCTGGTGTTTTTGGTTTCCACAGATACGCTAAGTGTGAACATGGACTGGCAGTGTTTCCTCACTGCGGCTTGTTCAGGCCTGCGCAGGTACTGTCACAGCCACATGCTCTACAAACTCACCTGGCCAGCTCTCAGCCAATTACAATAATGCACAGTGTACGTGGAACACCAAGCTCTATTGGCCTTTGTGTCGGCGCTGTGTGTGTATGTAAGCCTAGTGTTTATCATTACAGCTTAGTGATCAAACCTACAGATAAAAACAAACGATAAACAGGAGAGGACAACCATAAACAGGACAACAGGCTTGCAAACCTTATCCCATCCTCGGTTGAAGAAACCCTCCACCAGAGGATGTCAGGGATGCCTAGTCATTTTGAAAAGCTTTGTCTCATCAGGAGGGGATGAAATGAGTGTTGCAGCAAAATAGCCTCCTTTATTACGTGCTTGTATTGTAGCTGAATATGTGGGTTTGTTCATTCATGAAAACTGTATTGACCCATTAATGTCCATACCTGATTCAATTTTCTTCGTCAGAAGTCTCAAACTGATCATAGCGCATGGCTTAAAAGCGAGCTTTATCATTTAATTTATTATATGAAATTTAGTCTTTTGATCGAATTTAGCATTATGGTGAAAAAGCATATTACAGTTACATGTCATAAAAAAATAAGTATTTCAAAAAAACTTCAGAGCAATCCCTGCATCTTTTCCCATACCATATTAAACATCATATTTAGCAAAAATTCTAAATATTCTTGCAACTATATCTCTATTGTAGTCAAGCTAATTATAAATTCCAGCACGACTCGTTTTCTAATATGACAAAAAAAAAACGCTTCTATTTAATGCTAATATTTACTCATAGTAACACAACAACATACCTACAGTCCATAAAATACGCTTATAAAGTATATATTATACATTAAACATGCTATAGTTTTATTGGGTTAAATGACATCATCTACTATAGAACAAATCAAGCCAGTATTCGTTTACTAACGTGGACCGCACGCACACACACACGCTCAGCTTTGTCCTTAAGCAGCGCGAGCTGCAGTCATGCGCTCGTGCAGAGTCGCGCGAGTCATCGTGGCGCGTTCGCTGGCGGCTTTTTTTTTCATTTAAATTCTACGTTCTAAACAAAACAGAGAGTCTGTAACGGTTTCTCCACAGCTCAGAGTGTAAAAACAACAACGAGCTCGATTCGGCTCCGAGTTTGCGAGGATGAGCTCGACTTTAAATGCTGGAAGGTTGACGAACAAGCTGAGAGGAGCTCATTTCAGCTTCACAAATGCAGAAAACGGGCTAACAGTGACGTTTTAAAAGACTGACGCGACATTAAACGTGTTAGCATAAACTAGCAAAAGGTCCAAACGAGCTAGAAAATAGCCGCTAACGTTACCTCCAGTCTTTACGCTGCTCCGCGGTTACCATCGGCTCTCATTCACAACGTTTCCACCAGAAGAAAAAACTGCCTGTAATCTTAACGGAGCCGCACGTGCAAAGCGAGCGAGCGAATGAATGAATGGGTTGAGAAATGAAACCGAGCCGCTCCGTCGCCACCGCGCGGGGGTCCGCACGCGCCACACCGGGCGCTGAGTTAATCCACCTGTTCCCGCAGCGGTGCGAGCTAATGGACTTAGCAACCAGCGCGTGCACTTGAATTACTCACAACCATGTGCAAAAGAAACACATGTAGGAGTCGCGGAGGTTATTTCTGCACAGACTGCCTGCTAAAACGGCGCTAAGCTTCGTAAAGAGCTGAACTCGGAGTGTCCGAAATAGATAGAAATGTCTGTGGTGAGTTATGAGCGCTGCCCGTTGCCGTTACCTGTGTCTCGGGCGCCTCGACATCCCGCTGCTCCGTGCAAGGTGTAGAGTGTGAGTGTGTGTGCGTGTATCAGCTATAAGTTCCCAAGCTCCACTTTGAGAAGGAAGTACTGATATTAAGTTCACTAAAGGGGAGTGCGCACTATGCCAGACTGTAAACACACACACAACACACACTCACACACGCAGGTTTGTTTTTCTACAATGTCAGGACGTGGGGTCATATGCATGTGTTACACGCATTCTATGTGTCAGTACACGTATATAATAATAATATCTTCATGTATGTATACGTAATAGTAATATTTGCATAAAATATGTACATTATGATATATGTGTATGTATACGTAAGCACTTAAATAATATGACCCATATGTGTAACATATGTATAATGTTAGCAATAATAATATGCCCCACATATTAAATATATGTAAATACCATCTGTCTTAAATTATATCTTGAAGGGAGAACCCAGTGTGTCAGAGAGGGTAATGAAATATCCACTTTTCCCAGACCTATAACGTTGGGGTACCTCAGGGCTCTCTTTTAGGACGCTGATGTTTAATTTATATACTAACATTTTAAAGCTGAGTTCATGTGCTGAGTCTAAAATTCAAACATATGCTGACTGTACAATAATCCGTGTCCGTGACAAGCCAACTGGATATATGAGATTCAAGTTTACATCTAAATATTAAGAAATTGTGAAGACGTGTTTATTTGATTAAAGTAATAATACTTAATACTGATAAAGACTGTAAATATCCGCACGCAGTAATAAGTTCTAAGACTAACCCTGATCTTAACCTCAGAAACCCAAAAGAAATGGCTCTTTCAAGTTTAAAAAGTGAAGCTTTTTTCTTAAGAGGAGTTTTTGTGAAAAGCACTTTAGTGAGTCAGGAGCATTTTGTTGATGCCGTAAGTTAGCCCTGTTTTTCTCTACCTTTCTGTCTAGTTGAAGCAGAGTCTGTTTATGTCTAGGCGTCTTTGTCCTAAAAATGTACAAAAACAAGCACACAGACGCGCCCCCATCAGACAAAGCTCTCCGCTCCCTCCCGCTAAATTTGGCGCCTCTGGGTCCTGCGCATGCGCGGTGGAATCCACACGTCAGGTGCCATTCTGTCATTCAGAGCGCCATTTACTCCTCCGGTCGCGCTAAACTTTCTCTCCTATTGTTTTTGAGCTCTCACGGTTTGTTTCGGAGGAAAATGAGAACAGAGGAAGATATTTGTAACAGAACAATGCGTGCGAGTGGGGAGAGTCTGCTTAAGAGATTAAATTTACACAAATTTGGACCAGCCAAGCTTGTATATCTGTACTTGTGTCTGTTCTCAGTGGCAACACGCTGTGTCGTTTATTATTTTTTAGTATTTAGCCTGATATGTCGACTGACGGCGGCGCCTGCTCTATCCATTCGCTCTCACTTTCACTTTTAGAGAATTCGAAGGTTTCAGTTAGCTATTTTCTTTCGGTTTACTCTCAGATTGCCTGTAGGCTCATTCCAGAGATGTATGATAGACATAATCTTTAATCCATTAGTGATATGATGTGTAGTATGATAATGAAAAAATGCCACAGAACTTGTTCGGATTGGTCTAAGGTGATGAAATGTTGCATATGCATACCTCCTTTCATTTTCATACCCCCTTTTTAGACATATGGTTTGATTTATTTGACTTTTTTAGGCAAGCTCTAAGAGCATTTAACATCATTTAAAGCGCCCATATCACAGAAAAACAGTTCCCTCACTTTACAAATAAGAGTCTGATGTGTCACAGTGCATCACAGTATGTGAACATTCTTATATTTTTTAAACCCAGCCATTCACTGCCCAGTCCATACAGTGCATATGTGCAGACACTAACTATTCTATTTTGAATGCTTTTGTGACATCATGAAAGCCAATACATTTGCATATATTCAGTCTACAGCAGGTTAGCCCCTCCCACTCACACTGAAGTTATAAGGAGTGTTTCAGTCAAGACTACTGCTTTAAATGAGAAACAGCCAATCAGAACAGAGATCTCATGTATGTATGTATATATGATGTGTATATATATATATATATATATATATATATATATATATATATATATATATATATATATAGTAAAATGTTAGTGTAAAATGAATCAAATAAATGAATAAAAAAGAATGATAATGTAATGTGTAATGTCAGATATGGACATCAATAGGATAGTATTAATGCATTTTAATGTTGCAGTAGCTCTGTCTCAAAGATAAAAACAAGAAACTTGTGTCAGGTCAGATGTGATAGGCTGTTATTACATAATCATAAACTTTACAGTGAAAAAAGTTAGAGTGTCCTTCAATTTACCTATTTTGGCAATAGCTGTTGGTGTAATATATTGTACATATTTAAATCAGGTAAATTTAATGCATCGCCTTTTTTCAGTATAGAATGCACGCCATGAACTCTCTTTCTATTTCCTGTCATACTGTTGTGGTCACTTAGAATTACATCAGGCAGACTGAGCCATTGTCTCTGACCACTGATGCTCACGTGGAGCTGATGGACATAATGTTTTAATCTCAATGTGTTTACGTTTTGGTTTTTCAGTGTCTCTGCTTCAAGAAAAAGATGAGAAACTTGTGCTGGGACACACGTGGTAGGCTCCAGCCTATTATTGCGAAACCACAAATGTTAGCATGCACGCTTACCGTGAACATTGAATCTACTTGATGTGTACATGAATGAAATATGTGTTCAGCAGCACAGTTTGTCTTTCAGTTTACTTTTACATTGGTTTGTCTTCTTGATTTTGTTAGTACTTAGTACTTGTGTTAATGCAGTACATCATGTAGAAATGGTGCAAACGCATATGCCCAGCTGATCTATAGGATCGAACCTCTATATATTGAGTATATTTTGTTCTCTCTGCTCTTTCTTGCTCTTATTTACTGTCATACTGTTGCAGTCACTTGTAATTACATCAGTCTGATCAACCCATTGTCTCTGACCACTGATGCTCATGTGGAGCGCAGCTCAGAAATGTGGCATTGTTGTGTCCCCGCGTGGGCCGGACATGCTCATCCATGCATTGCAACAAAAGGCGGGAGATTTTGGGGGGCACATGAGATTTCAGTGGGGGGGGGGCATGTTAATTACAGACAGATTGCTGTGAAATGTCAGTGAATGACAAGTTACTGAACACAGAGGAGAGAGATCAAAGTAGTGCTACTCTCTTTAAAAGGATGGTTCTTCAAAGGTTCTTTAGTGAAGAAAGTGGTTCTATATAGTTTCTGTAATTTTTATCTTTGGTATTATATATATTGTCTACACAGTAATAAGTAACAAACTTTAACAGTGTTCAGGTTAATTACCTTGTTTGTTAATTCTCTTCTTGTTACTTCTTTTCTTGAGTGCCTTGCTCTCCCGTAGCTGCTGTAGCACTGTACATTTCCCCATTGTGGAATAGTAAAGGATTATCTTATCTTAGAACCATGAACACTCAAAGAAACTTTTGCATAATTAAATGGTTCTTTGCATGGTGAAATGGTTCTTCCGATTGATGGAGAATGTGCTGCATAGGGTTCTTTATAAAACGTTATTGAAAAGGGTTCTTTATATCACCAAAAAGGTTCTTCTTCTGTTACAAGCTTGACATTGTAATAATAGACGTACCCTTTTCGGTGCTATATAGGAATCTTTTCAAAAAAGTTCTATATAGAACCATATACAACACATTCTTCATCATTCGGATGAACTATTTCATCATTCTGATGATGCTGGAGAAAGTATTATTAGATCGCAATCCCTGTTAGATGTTTTGATTTTATTTTTTTAGTTTATATACATATATATAACTTGTCGTTTGTTATCTATTTTTCTTAGTTTAATTACAACTTTATAAATGTTTTAACTTATTTCCTTTCAGTCAGAAACAGTGTCAGCGTATATAGACCTTCACATACAATGTTGACCTATTTTTAGTTTGTAAGTCAACAAGTAACAAATGGTCTAGTGTGTTTTAGTTCAGTTGAGACTACTCATAATAAAAGGCAATACATACTTCTACTCTTCTGAGAAGGCTTTACACTGGCTGTTGGAACATTACTGGTTGTTTGAATTGCAGTGTTGCAGTTCAGACAATTGCAATGCAATGTTGAAAGATTAGTTCTGGATTAATCCAACTCATCCCTAGTGTTGTTATCAAGACCAAGACCAGAATTTATTATTTTATTAGACAGTATGTTTACTGTCTAATATATCTCAGTCCTTGACATGTGCCACTGTTATGAGATATGGGTGGCCTGGATCATCAAGTTATCGGCAAATGGGCACAGATATTTGGTAGGCCTCTACCAGGCTACCTTTTTGGGTGGTCAGTGAATTTATATGATATCACAGCAGACTAAAGGCTATGGAGCACCCCTATGATAGCATATAAACAACAGTGTTGGGCATATCAGTTGCTACAAGCCCTTTTTTTTCATTCGAGAAAAAACAATAGCAGAATACATACACATTGAGAGCACAGATTAACACACACCCAATAACCAATGCAACACTCCCCTTTAAAACATGCGTCTGTTCTTCACAAGCAAAACATTTACGCAAATGAAGACGCCATAAAATCAGACAGCTGAAATCTGGCTAAAGCATACTGCCAAAGCGGGCGAAGAAATGTTTTCATTTTCCCATTTATATCTTACAGGTCACTGCTGACAAGGACAATGCAATTTTTTTCTTTAACTTGGGTAGCTGATATTTTATTTTTGGTTTTGGAAATGGGCACCCTACTTCTGCTTTAATACAACTGGTTTTAAAAAGCCATAATCCATTTGGCCTCATCATTTCTCCTCAGAGAGTTCCTCGTGGAATCTTAAGGGCTGTTCCATTACTCCATTACTGTTCACATTACAGAGGTGCTCAATCCTGGTCCTGGAGATCTACCACCCTGTAGAGCTCAGATCCAAAACACCTGGCTCCAATTGCTCCTGAAGGCCTTTATTACCTGGATCAGGTGCATTAGATTAGAGTTGGAGCTAAACTCTACAGGGTGGTAGATGTCCAGGACCAGGACTGAGCACCCCTGCTTTGTTAGCTCAAATGAAATGTGTTAAACATGTCCTCAGAGGGGTGAGGCATCAAGTGAACACCAGTGTTGACTTCAGCAACAGAACTTGCCCAGAAATCATTGTGAACCGATGCATTTCCCCTTTCAAACTCCAAAATAATGGTGGACACAACTGTTTAGAAGCTATAGCAATAAACCATTTAAAATGCTTAACATTTCAAAACCAGCTTTTGATTTTAAGTTACAAACTACTCCATCTGTTATATGTCATTGCTGATACAACTTTCCTCTGCTAGCTGGCTCATTAGCATGCTAAACACTACAAAACTGAACAAGGACAGAAAGAAAGGCATTACACCATGGATCTGCTCCAAGTAAATAGCCAGAGTAAGCAATTACTCACACACGTTATGTACATTATTAAAAAGTTTTGCATTGCAAAGTTTACAAGG
The DNA here is from genome assembly GCF_904425465.1 of Colossoma macropomum. Taxonomy (NCBI): domain Eukaryota; kingdom Metazoa; phylum Chordata; class Actinopteri; order Characiformes; family Serrasalmidae; genus Colossoma; species Colossoma macropomum. The sequence continues at coordinate 5,957,855 of NW_023494802.1, forward strand.
CTGGCCGATTAGCTCACTGAGGCTAACCCGCTGAGGGTGAGTGCAGTCTGTTTGAATAATCCGCTCCTCACTGTCACCTCCTCCCTTTCTGCTGTGAGTGGACACTTGCGTAATATAGGAGTGACCAAGTGGTGAGTCAAAGTGGGTGAGGGCAGATAAAAAAAATAACTAAAGTGGGGACATCAAGTTTTTGGATTGGCCATAAATCAACAAATTAGTTCATTTTTTCGCTAAGTTCCCACTGCGGGACAGTTGTTTAGATTGTCTCATAATTGCTTGCAGGGGCCCCTGGGCACACGCCCATAAAACTCATTGGATGATCCGGGCCTGGTGGGGAGAAAAAATAATATTAACCAATAATTTCATGTTTCACCTCACCCTCCCACCACCCCAACCTGTCATCAAAAACTTAAGATAGCTCAGAGACCCTCCCTGATACCATGTTTAACTCTAAACGACATCACGGTATGGAAGGATCATGCATTGCACTTTGAAATTCACGTTGACTTTGAACACTAAGATTCTGTATGTGGGCCCACACATCATTTCCTCACTCTCATAACTACTTAATATCCATATAATTTCATAGTTATTGCTAGGTAATAAGCCTGATGATTAAAAATGGAATAATATGATTATAAATGCTTCAACAAGTGGACTGACTCAGGCAGAACATGCAGTCTACATTATAGTAAACAGGATACTGGAGATGATGTGCTGAGTCATTTTGGATGTGATTTGCATTTGGGTGCCTAATGAAACAAAGTGTGACTTTCTTAAGAAAAAATGAGAAGCTTATGATCCAGGAGTGCAGGAGACCCAACTGTTGCAATTTGTAGGCAATATTATGAGCATTTAACTATAACGATATTATTGATTGTGACCTCTGTGTGCTTGTTTGGCAGCTATCAAACTGAAAATAAGTGATGCATCGAATTAGATTATTATGTTAATTATATTAAGTTGCATGCATCATTGCGACATTGCCACATGAATAAATATATTACATCAACACAGTTTTGTCCTTTACTTTACTTACCTTTGCCAGTAATTAAATTGACGCAATATATTTGATATATTTGATATATTTGATTTTATACGGAGATGATGCATTTTTATCAAGCGAATTCAACGCATCACTTTTTTTAACCTGAGAGTTCACAGGCTTGATCAAATGTGTTATCTGTTATGTCAGACAGAGGTTTGCAGAAGGAAAGTTTCTCTTGCAGCAAAGTCTGTCACCTTGAAAGGCCCTTTGACATGGTCACCATGGAGACGAGCACGAGTACAAATATATCCACGCATACACACGCACACATAGAGGTACGTTTAGTTTCTGAGGTTAATTGAACTTTCTCTGTTTCTCCCTCCCTTTCTTCCTCTCTCTTTCTCTACAGTAAATGTCTGCTGTCTCAAAGTCCCTGTATTCGTTCTCCAGTGTATATTCTCTGCAGGGGGAATTTTGGAAACACTGTGCACCACACATACTGGGGTCATGACCACTCTACGAGGTGAACCAAGGGCCACGTGCACCGATGTTTACCTCTCGTTGCGCTGTTTTTCTATCTGTGACCAAAGCCATTTCCTGCTAAGGGTTTAAAGCTGTGGCAGATAGGCTTTTAATGCTGGATCAGCTTTAGGAGATCAGAATAAAATGGTTGCAATTTTCAAAGGCACTGCATAAAATAGTATTTAAAAAGTAATTGTCTTTGCAAGATTGGTTTAATCCTTTAAATTAAATTACATGGCAAACAAGGCAAACCGGGTTATTTGGTAACAACACCAAATATTCAGTGTTTGTTTAGTCTTATCAAGCCAGTAGCTGCTAATTAACTTTCTCTTCATTTGCACAATTTAAAATAAGAGTTTAAAAATGATTCTCTTTGCAAGATCTTCAGTTTAATCCCTCAAATCCACAGGCTTGTTACACCCTTAGGTGTATTGTTTATTGTTTTATTTATTTGGTAACACTTAGTTAATGTCATTGGGACTTTATAATGCCCTTATAAAGCTCTTATTAGGTCTTTCAAAGCCAGTAGCTGCTAATTAACTGCCTCCTCATTTGCACTGGTGATTGTCCTTAACCCCTTAAAAGGCCAGGGCCTGCCAGCCGGCCCAAATTTCATTACACGCTTTCATAACCTAAGAATAGTTCAACTAGTTTGCATTGGAGTCCCTGTAGCTACTGACTAATAAAGCATAGTATGGATTTTAAGGGGTTAACTCTCTGGGGTCTGAGGGCACTTTCTCAATTTTTGCATGTCTTCTTAAAATGGCTTTTAAAAGCACTTGCATATAACTTGACACCTGTATGTTTTAAATCAAAATGTTCTGTTATCTTTGTTGCTATTTTCCAAAATCGCTACAGCAATTTGGCTGTACATTTGTAGCAGTTAACAGATGCTCTTATCCAGAGCGACTTCCAAAAGTGCTTTGCTGCCCACTCAGTGTATGTATCCTGGCTAGTACAAATAAGTTAAGTGAGTCCAAACATCCCCTTGAGCTCAGACACTGCTAGAAACAAAAGCCAGAGCTGATACCTAGAAGAAAAGATACAGAATTAAATATAGGATAAGTGCAATACAATACATTTAGTACTTGGATTAGTGCTCATTTACGTGTTGTACAAAGACATGTCTTAGTCTTTAGTTTGCATTTGAAGACTGCAAGAGAGTCTGCTGTTCAGCCAGCCAGTGGAGGTTTGCTCCACCACCTGGGTGACAGGACAGAGAAGAATCTTGATGCTTGCCTTCCATGCATCTTTAGGGATGGTGGGCCAAGCCCAGCAAGGTACAGATCGAGTTTTGACTGTTGCTTTTAAACTCTTCGCATTTCACATGTCCCCAGTGTCGACTGAATGAAGAATGAAGGGTTTCCGACTTGATGGGTCAGTGCTTAGTGATTTCCTGAGTGTCCACTGGTTAGTTTCATACACCAGAAGACCAGAATCCACCAAATATACATGGTGAGAGGAAAATGACGTGTATCTCAACCACTCTTCATGGCCTCTTAATTCTGGATGTGAGTCACGTACAATCTCGTGATAAGATGGAATGGAAAGGGTGACTCTACAGATTGAAGTGTTAGCAGTGTAAAACACTGTGTTATCGCAAAGATAGAGATACATCTATAGAAACATTGATTTTTATGCGTGGGCTACGTTTGTGAACCCCAGAGCATTAAAATATCTTTATAAATCAGTTTAACCCTTAAAATCCCAAGATAAAAACATCTCAAGGCTTATTTTCAATAATTACATGAATGACAATGCATCCTGGCCAAGTTGTTTGGTAACACATCAGTATAGGGGGCATTATAATCCCTTTAAATACTGTTATTAGGCCTTTTGATGCCAGTAGCTGCTAAATAACTGATTCCTCATTTGTATTATATAAAGTTAATATCTAAAAAGTGTTTGTCCTATCCTATCTTCAGTTTAAACCCTTAAATTCCAAGGCTTGCTATATCCTAAGGCCTAAGATTACTGAATATCCTTAAATTATAAGATTATTTAGTAATCTTACACTCTTAGAAATAAAGCTGCTAAACTGTCATGGGTGTAGTACCCCTCTTGTCACTGGGGTGGGACCCTCAAGTGTTCATCTCAGTATTGTTCTGTTTTAATACACTAGATTATGAAAAGGTACAAATACATACTTTTCACCTGGAAAAATTTATTTAAGGAGCACAATTGGACCTTAAAACCACTGTTGTACCTTTAAGGGAACATAGATATTGTTTATACCTTGATGAATGAAAAATGTACCTGCGCAGAACCTTTATTTCTAACAGTGTATGGCAAACAATGTAAACTGACCTATCGGGTAACACTTCAGTATAGGGAGGCATTGTAATGCTGTAGTAATGGTCTTATTAAGCCTTATCAATCCAGTAGCTGATAATGAACTACCTATTCTATTAAACAAGAACTAGAGTGATTTACGCATTTTCCAAAGGACTTTATTTGAACATTATGCATCATATTAATTTGCACAACACTTAGGTGTTTTTTTCATTTAGGTGAATAGGTGTTCATTAAAATGTCCTTTTTGAGACTTATCAAACACAAATTAGGATTACGATTGTGATGTCTGATACACAAATGAAGGTAAATGGAAAAATGTTTAACTTAAAAAGTGTGTCTAATCAACTCACACCAGCACAACACACATTAACTCGCCACCACCACGTCAGTGTCACTGCAGTGCTGATCTGCCACCCACACAATACCTGCTCTGTGGTAGTCCTGTGGGGGTCATGAATATAGAAGAAGAGGGTTAAACAAAGTATCCAGATAAAGAGATGGACTACAGTGTGTAACTGTAGAACTACAAATGCACCTATATGGTAAACGGGGCTGATAACATAGACCGTAAGTGTAGATACAATGAAGTGCTTAATGAAGTGGCTGGTCAGTGTTTATTACGTCAACACTAATTTGTCTTTCAGTTTCCTTACTTTTGACAACAACTGTGTTGATTTAATATATATTATTCATGTGGAAATGAATTAGAATCAAATATAAAATTAATCTTCTCGCGTGTTATATATAGGCCACATCTATAGCACTTTGGAGAGGCCTAAGAAGTCTTTGCAGTGCAAGCCCTAAAAAAAGTACTCAAACTTTCCATTATCTCTGGACACAGAAAAACAAGTCAGGCTCTAGCCAAATGAATCAAGGTTGTGTGTGTAAGTGAGTGTGCGTGTGTGTGATTGATCTTCCCCCAGCAGCCTCTAATCTGTCTGTGCTGAAAGGTGTCATTCACATCTGTATGACATTTGACACTTGTGTGCAGGTCTAAATTTAACTTGGAACAAAAACAGACACCTGCAGTACTTTACTCACACACTTTCTCAACACTGAAGCTTTGAGGTTCTCTCGCCTCTATGCTTTCTTACACTGACCTAAATACACACAGAGCAAGGGATGGAGAGAGACAGAGAACATTTAATATTTCTGTATGTTATTACATTCAGTGCATTTAAAGGGCCCATATCCCCCATTTTCTTGCATTTAAATGTTTTCCATGAGCTCCACTTGTGTCATTTGTGTGATTTTTGTACCAAAAACAGCTGTGATTCACTTTTCCGACCTCTCTTCATCTCTTTAAATTGTTTTTAATGATGGCAACTCTGAGTTCTACTTCTCACTCAGCATTTTACCATAACTACATTAAATTAAAGCCTCATCGAGACCACAGAAAGCAGATCACGTGTGGCTTGGAACTGACACAGAGAAAGGCAGTCAGTCTTTTAGATAAACAGACAAATGCTAACATTAATAGTCATTACTATCTTTTTTTCAGCTTGAATCGTTCAGCTCAAAAACAGCAAATTTATGAAGAGATGAATTAGTAAACTCATGCCAAGTGTGATGGCTGATCCTGAACCCTTTATTGCAGTCAGTTAATATGAGTACAGTGTAAAAATGAACTTGAACTTGCTGTTTATTGGCTCTCCTTGCTGGCATTCTGTAGAGGCCTTCTGCTATGTGAGCTCTGTGATGCATTAGGTGTGCGGTAGCCCTCAGAGTTAAACTAGCTGTTTTTGTTCCTGTACCTTTAAGACTGACATTTAAATTATCTGTTGTGTTTGGCTGCTCTGTATTGTGCACCATTCAGAAAGCAGGCCAGGTTAAAACGCTACTTAGAACTTCAGCATGAATAGGCAGGACTAAACTAAAGCAGGCCGAATAAGAAGATGTATGTAAATGTGTTGGTTGTAGTGACATCACAAAAACAATGAATTCTTGCAGCTTAGTTTCCATATATGGACCATTTTAAAACTTCAACCTTATTCCCACACTAGAAGTTTGCATGTTCTCCCCGTGTCTGCGTGGGTTTCCTCCGGGTACTCCAGTTTCCTCCCACAGTCCGAAGACATGCAGTCAGGCCAATTGGACATGCTAAATTGCCCTTGTGAATGTGTGTGTGAATGTGTATGTCTGTGTATCTGTCCTGTGATGGACTGGCGACCTGTCCAGTGTGTATCCTGCCTTCTGCCAAATGACCACTGGGATGGACTCCAGCTCTCCCTGAAACCCAGTAGGATAAGCGATTTAGAAAAACATAGCATCACTGTCAGAACATAACCTTGTATCTCCATTTTAGTTATTTTAAATGATTTTTTAGTCAAAAAAATTACTTTGCTTTTTACAACATGTTGAAATGTTGTGATGAATGGACCAGAAGAGATGATCCAAAATTGCATGGAAAAAAATCTTGTTCCATTATCTTCCATTCAAAGTTAAGAAAGTTTTTCCTTCTTCTGTAAAGTTTCCGTCTTGGAGATAGGAGGTTTTGCTGCAGCAGCAACAATATATTTAACAGAAAATAACACGGAAACTATTTTTTCTATATTTAGACCTCATTCACTAATATCTTCCTAAGTTTTTTCCTAAATTTGTTCTTGAGAAAGGTCCTAAATAAAAAGTCTGTCAGATTTATGATTAAGCCACAGAACTGTTCATACCTCTGCGCTCTTGAGTGTGAATGTCAGAATCTTTGTGAAAACTGCATAAGTGGGTTTTAAGAACGGTTGGTGAATGAGGCCCATTGTGTCCACACTTTGCTTTCAGTTTGTAAAAGAAATCTGCAGGGATATTTTTCCAAAGTTCAGTCTTAGAAGTTGGTTGCTCTTTCTGCTTCTCACGATCCAAATAATCTCAATTACAAATTTAGACTCATAAGTCCATACAACCTCACTCCACATCTCAGATGTCCAGTTTTAATGTTCTACTGCAAATGTTCTTCTGTTTTGCCTGTTTCCTTTTCTCAGTAAGGGCTTGTTTGAAGCTACACCCTTATAGGACTTAAGTTGTCTTCTCACAGCAGAAGAATGGACACCTGTGGATTTTTCGGATCTGATGCAAGAGTAGAACTTGATCTCTCAAAAACAAATGCTTTCTGTAATTTTCATGCAATGTTATTCATGATAAAACCTGATAATTTAAATGAAATGTCACACATTGGCTTTAATCAGATATAAATGTGCACACACGTATGCAGAGACACTTAACATTTCACTTTATTACTGAATTGTTCTATTGATGTTTCAGGCTAAAAATAATCGTCTTGCTGGATGATGACCTACAAACATCATTGCGGAAGTATGAAGGCGTGGAGAGGAGAAGATACTTCAAATTGTGCAGCGTTATTATTAACATCCTCTCTCTGTTGCGTTTAAATGCAAGAGACAGATGAGAGGTGGGGCTTAAAAAAGCCCCAAAGCCACTTTTAGAAACATAAACATTGCTTTGGTGGCTGATGTGAATTACTGTTTTTATTGTTTGCAACAGTAGGTGCACAAACATCCTTTATCGCTTTATCAGTGAGGTCATGGCAACTGTGAATTCCATTATATTACATGAATCACATTATCAAGTCTGAAAAACGAAACTCCATTGAGCTCTTCAGTGATGTAAGACCTTTGCTCTGAATGTCCTGCTGGAGAGAAAGACAGAAAGAAAGAGAGAAGCAGGAGGGGGTGGAGGGGGGAGAAGAAGGTGATTTCCAGGACTGGTGGAGGTGCAGCAGCTGTGGGACAGTTTCCACTGGGAAATCACTCTCACAGGGGATTTTTTCCACCTGGTCATCTCGCAGCATGTCTCAGGGCCAAAGGTGAACCTCAACCTGTGACTTTGCACTGCAAAAAGTGAGGTACCGAATTGACTTTAAATGCACACATCATTCCACATAAATGTATTTAATTAACTCAATTTTGCCTTTCGGTTTATTAATATTTGGCAGAAACTGTGTTAATGTAATGTATTTTAGTCATGTGGAAATTATGTACAGTACATAAATACATTAAATACAATGCAGCACTTTTTCAGTGAGGAAACAATGTAAATTGTCCACATATATTTAATTAATAATGTTTCAAAGGGGAATTCCACTGATTTTTCAAAACTCCTGCAAAATTAAATCGGTAAGATGTGAAGGAAATTATTCAGAGTGGTTTGGTGTGAAACGCTCCGTTCTAGAGAAAATTACAGAGTCAGAATTGTTCACAGTGGTGTTGATAGGAACCAGACATCTGAAAAGTTCAATGCCTCTTAAAGCTTCCTTACAGCAAGTTATTACACAAAATGAAACTGACTACCTGATGCCTTTGATGTTGTTTAAAGATACGTCTGTGATTAGGTTTTGGCCTAAAATGTATTTTTAAAACACATTGATTATGCAGAGGTACATGCAAGGCGTAGTAAGGAAACATTTTCTAAATTTCTTCTGAATCATTATGAACATTGTGTAGACACACTCAGGAGATATGTGAATTTTCTCTGGTGGTTTTGGATTGTAAGTAAAAAGGCTATGTTTACGTTGCTGACATTGTGACTCCTGGTTCCCATCACCACCACTGTAAAGAAATCTGAGGTGGTAATTTGCTCTGCGATTAATCATTTTACATAAAAACTACTGCGATTGGCTTGTACAAATGAATTTTGTTGAGATATTGATGGAATTCTCCTTTAAGCAGAGTCTGAAGTCTATGGTATCCTTAAGGCCAGGTCTGCTTCTTATTTTTGCATGCATGTGTCATGTGTTATAAAGATAAATAACACATGTTTTATTAACTGCGTGGCACCTTCTATTGCTTTATTTCTTCCAAACTGCAAATTTACAAACATCCTTACACAACTAAAATTCAATGTAGCCAAAATAAATAGTGAATGAATGAAGAAACAAAGAAAATGGAAAAACTGCATAGTGAGGTAATGCTATATCCATATTTAGCATTAATGAGATATTAAGATGCTTGTGCTCATGTTAAAATGATTTCCAACAGATCAGAAACCTATATTAGTGACCAAACCCTCAGGGAAAAAAGGTTATATTGGTCAGAGAAGTTAAAGTGTTTAGAGCTTTGAGACATGTGAGGTGTATAAGCTATGTTATATATATATATATATATATATATATATATATATATAACATAGTATTTCATAACATATTTATGAGATAGAATTGAATGATGAGATACTAAGTCAGAATTATGAACAACCTACTCAGTATTATAAGTTGGTTGAAATGGTTATATTTTTGCTCCAGTAGCGGAAACGCGCTGCCATCCTTAAGTGACTTTTATTCGAAATGCAACTATTTTTAGCTTCACTGCGCATGCGTGCCCTCGCTGCGTTGTGAGGTAAACATGGCGGCGGTGGAGTGAGACGCGTATGCCTCAACTTTAGCTAACGAAAACAATTAAAAAAATATATAAAAACAAAACATGTCGCGCCATAGGAATGTCCGAGGTTATAACTACGATGAAGGTAGATTACACACGTACCAAGTTTGCCTGTTTCGGTCTCAGTACTAGGCTTTCTTGTCTGGATTGGTAGCTAAATGTTAGCTGGGTGGCACGTTTAGCTCGGCTAGCTAACAAGCAAGTGGCCGGCGTGATTGGATGAATGATGTCGTGTCACTTATTTTGCAGTTTGTAAGTGATAAAAAGCCTGAGAATAACCCTCACTTACTTTTATTTGTCATAGAAAACATAAAGAAGAGCAGCTGCTTTCTTGTTGGCCCACAGTGGTATCGAGCTTAACTGCAGCGTTAACGCAGCTAACGTTAGGTGGATAAATTCTCACAGCAGTGAAAAGTTAGTTGCTAGCTGGCGTTATTTTGGGTGGTCAGACTCATGAGTATTTTTTTTTCGTTTTCTGCGATTCTTAAAGCGTTGACAAATACGTAATCTTTCTGTAACGTAAGCTGGGTGCGCCAGACATTGTTGTCAGGCAGACTAGCTGACCAGGCAAAGCAGCATTGGCCACGTCGCTGACTCAGTTGTTGTCAGTTTGCTGCTGTGCTACACACTTAAAACAAGATAGTTCTTCAGGGGTTCTTTAGTAATGGCAATCGTTCTATTTACAACTATTTTATGTCTAAATGGTTCTTCAGGTTGGTGGAGAATGTGTTGCATATGTTTCCTTAAAGAACCACGTTTTTACAAGCTTGATATGTAACAGTAGCAGAACGCTTTTACTGTACAGTATTCACGTACAGTGTCCCCTTTCTGTTTTCATTTTCCTTAGATTTTGAGGATGACGACGTTTATGGACAATCAGTGGACGATGATTACTGCATCTCACCAGCTACAGGTTGGTATTGCTCTACGAGTGGACATTATCATTGCAGAAATATGACTAAAACAAGATTGGCCTTGTCCGTTCTGTCTGTTCTTGTGTGTTCAGTCTGTTCACCAGGTACCAGGTGTACAAGACATTTCTCTTGGTGCAGATGTCAACATAAAAATAAACCTAACAAAATACATATAGAAAAAGATATACTATGTATAAAAATAAAATAGAAACATCAAACAGACATCATACAAATAAATTGCAAGTTAAAGGATGTGCAATGTGCAGAGGTGGGAACAAATAACAAGGAAGTCTCTAGTCTTGACACTTGTGTCCTGAGTCAAGTCCCAAGTCCTAAACAAGTCAGTGTGCATTTTTAATCTAATTTAAGGCCATATCAACACTAAATGATGGTAAGATTAATATAGCCTTTTATTGACCACATGTTTGTAGCATGTGGCTGTATTTTTATTTATCTATATATATTTTTTTATCCTTCCAAATATAATACAAAATCCATGATACACAGATAACCATGACAGTAATGGCATACACAAAGAGTTGCTCTACACATGAAAAGAATGTTCAAAGTATTATTGGGGGAAAAAAAAACTTTGTTTGAAGATGACAATTTTGGATGATTTTTTTGGAAACACTGGGTGCATAGGATTAAAATAAAAACTAGCTTACCAGTAAAACTAGCTCAGCAAACTAAACACATCTGCTAGTTCAAATTAAATTCAGGTGATAACAGTAACCAAAATGACCGAGCTGAGCAAAGTTTACAGAAAAGACAGAATGGCAAATTCAAATACGAAGCTGGCAAATAAAGCCGTCTTCAGCCATCTTGGTGAATGCGCTTGTTTTAACTGCAGAAGCCATTAAAATCAGTCAAATAGAAAGAGCCCTGTTTCTTTTGTTTTGCTACCATGAGGAAAATGGTCAGTCCACCTGGTATGTTTCTCCAGTATGAATTTAAGCGCTGAGTGAGGGCTTATTGATGCTGTTCGATACTTTGTTTGTTTCTAGCTAATGGAGGCGAACTCGAACTCTGACGTTTCCCTTATTAAATAAAAATAAGCCGAGCGTAAGCACAGTAACAGATGTTTGACGACGTTTTACAGCAGACAACGAATCCGTTCACGTGAAATGTAAGCGGCTGTGTAGAGTCCCAGATGCATCGTTTCTTCCACTTTGGGTCTTGAGTCTTTCCAAGTCCGAGTCATTGGTGTTTAAGTCGAGTCGCAGGTATTTTTTGACTTTGTCAAGTTGAGACACATCATCAAACTCGTGAACCCAGTCGGACTCGAGTCCAAGTCATATAACTTGAGTCCACACCTCTGGCAATGGGAGATATTACAGATACAATCAGGTGCTGGAGTATGAAAGATATATCATGTCTCAATTTTCTAGTGTTGTTAGTTACATATACATTGTGCCTGAGTTAGGTCTTTCGAGGAATGATTTGCCATAACTAATTGGCACAATTTGCCCAAAACGTAGTTCATCAGCCAAGACAGCTAATACAGCTAACAAGTAATGTCACCCATAATGTTGAATGACGTAGTCTTCTGTTCTGTAAGAAGACTCCAAAGCAAAACTAAAGAAGCAAAACTAGGACAGCAGGTCTGTCTTGGCCGATCAACTGTATTTGGCGTAAGAGGGAGAATTGTAAAAATTTAAGTTTTGGATTAACCATTTCTTTAACAATCTTACTTGTATAAGCAAGATGCAGTGGAATTGCAGTGATAGTCTGATCAACAATTAGTCAAGTTATAAAAAAAGTTCACAGTAGTTAGACAATTAACATTTCAATTCTTTTGACCAGTAGCATCTATTGAAATATTTAGTGTAACAGCTGGGACTACATGCTGAAAACTGTGCACTGCTTACTCAATACAGACAATATCCATGGATAAGAAGCTATCTTTTTGCAGTTGTAGTAAGATGGCGACTGTAGTGTAAAAAAATTAACTGTTAATATTAGCTCATTAGGTGTGAGGTGTTGGCGAATACAGACAATATCAGGATGACTCCTGACTTCAAAATTTGACATAACATTTGTCTTAAGTGATCAGAGAAAACATCCTCTTTTACTCAAGGTATGTTTTAAGTGGAATTCCAACAACGTATGCGCTTATCTAATTAGTACTTATAAAGCTACGTTTTTTCTTAAATGCTATAATTCCTGTTAGCGCATTATATGATGTGTGGGTTTTGCTTGCTTCCACAGCTGCTCAGTTTATTTACTCACGTCAGGACTCGAGGCAAGCACGGCAGGTAGAGCCACTGGAGGAGGAGGAACATGAAGAAGAAGAGGAGATGCCAACCTCACCCACGGTTACGCATATGCTCGACCCTTTAGAACAAGGTATGCCTGCCATGGGTGCTAGGACTTGTGTACTAAAATTTGTGTACAAGTGACTTGTAAATATTTGAAGGGAATGTGCTTCCCTGTGCTGGACTTAAGTCTTGCTGGCCTACGTGGAGAGCAAGTAACCTAACCATTTGGCTAAACAGCCAGTTACTAAAAACATACATGCTTAGCTGCAAAACTGCTGTATTTTGAACTTCAAACCTGTAACAATACGTTAGTTGTGATGATTATTCTCACTCCCAGTGCTGCGTGTTAAATGTGTGAAACAGAAGCAGCTATTGTCACAACTAACATGCATGAGAATAAGGACCTTTTGAAGGATTTAAATATGTGTGCATGCAAGTCTGATATAAGTAGTTATTAGTATCATAGTATTTGTAGTTTTGCATTTTTTTGCTGTGTGCTTAATTAGTTGTTTTTTTTTATTTATTATAATTATTATTATTTTGTATTTTATTATAATTTTTTTTTAACAGAAGAAAATTAGTCTGTATTTGCTCCGCATCCAGGCGGAGACACTATTTAATCTTAATTTAGTGCTTTTCATATTATCTGTTTGATATCCCACAGCTTTAGCAGTCATCACTTATTATGTCCATATTGTGCAGCCATACCCAACGTGTTTTGGGTAACCAGTATAAATTAATATTTTTTTTATTTTAAGAGGGTATGTAGGCCTGTGTGTGTCTAAAGCCTGATTGTACTTATTTGTATTTGAGCCAGGTGAAAGATTTTACTTGTGTTTGTCATGACTGTGTGTTTGTAGACTGCTTGTATTCACAAAATATGAGACCTTTCTCTGTAGGTCGTCTGTACTCCTGTTTGGACCAGATGAGAACAGTGCTCGGAGACTCAGTACCTGACTCCACTCTGACCGAGGCCGCGTTGAAGTATGACTGTGATCCTCACAGAGCTCTGGACTCCATTCTGTCCGCAGAAAACAGCAACATGCAAACAACAACTGCACCCAAAACCAACACTCAACTGGAACTCACCACAGCACCCCCACCACAGAAAGGTACACACACCCAGTTAGCCTCACAGCAGGTCTCTGTTACGTCTCAGTGGGCCACTCCGAACTCCAGGGTTTTTCCAAAAGAGGGCAGACCTTTAAGCATTTAGCTTTGTATCATTTTTGAGAGCTAGTTTCACTTCAGACTTGCGGAAATTCTATTAATTTTGGCCTTTCACAGCAATTCTGGTTTTGTTCCAAAATGTTGTATTTCCATTTGTAACATAGAGGTTTGAAAAGAATAATAGCTGACAACTTTATCAAAAAGTTTTTTTTATTTCTGTAATAATACATTAATCATTATTATAGTATTGATATACCTTGTATGTGTAAAGTCCATTCCAAACATGGTATATCATGAAAAAAGGAAAAGAAATGAATAAGTTTAATGCACATTGAAACAAAACCCTTCAGATATACAGTTGTATGCAAAGGTTTGGACACCTCTGGTCAAATAACATGTGTTGTTGATTCTCTAAGTGACAATAAGTGAATGCATACTCTACAGAGAGCACTTTTCTGAACGTTTTAATGTACAATTATTGCCCATGGCTGAATTCAGAATATTGGGGGAAATAAAAAAGAAGTTATAGTACATTTTATGTTATATTCCAATATGTTAAACATAGCAAATAAATAGAAATTGTGCACTGAAATTTGCAGCAAAAAAGGTATTATTTCGGTTTGTTCCCGGTAGAAAATGTTATTTTCCGTATTTTCACTAAAAAAATCAGCAACATATATAGTTTGGTTAGAGTATTCAAATATTTGCATCAGGTTTACATTTAATCTGAAAAGTCAGAAAAGTTTTATTCCTTTAGAATTAAGCCTTTGTTGCAGTTGCTTTTAGACTTGATCTTTATGTTGGTTGTAATCAACAAGTAAGTGATGTATTGCCTTCCTCTCTCTGTCTGCCTGGTCTCAACAATTGCATTGGCTTTGTGTGGCGACTTGTCAATCATCATCCTCCACCTTCACTCTCCTCACCCTGGTTCTCTATGACTGCATTTGGCCCTCGTAAGGTAAGGAGCCTTATCTGCCTCCACAAAATGCAGCACTGATATGGTTTCGCACACGACCTCAGCGCACACACTGTCGCAGCCTACTGCAAAGCTTTCATTAAACCTCAGCGATCTCTTAGCCCGGTCTGAGCCAAATGTGGTCAGAGACTCCTGTAAGAGCTCTGGCCCTGCTCTGGGTGGTTTGCCCACTGGCTTCGTGAAGGGTACCTTAACTCAGGACTCAGGGGCTGATGTTGGCCAGCTGAAAAATGCAGGCCAGACTTCTCTGGCTCAGTTAATGGCCGAGCATGAGCAGAAACATGCAGGTGCTCTCCCTACCACTGGTCCAGGTCATAACGTCGCCTTCCCTACCACTCTCAACATTAACTCCTCCACATGCTCTTTGTTTTCTAGTCTTGGGCAAAGTACTCCTTCGTCAGCGGGTCTAGCTCTGGGCCCTGGTGTATCTCTCTCTTCTGGTCTCACTGTGGGTCTCAGCACTTGTCCTGGTCTTGGAAACCTATCCATAAGCCCTGCCTCCTCCCTCTTGTCCTGCTCTCTGGGTAGTCTCTCTCTGCAGGACCCTACGGTGGCTACACCATTGCCTGTCCCATTAGGGAGTCTAAGTAACGTTTTGCAGGCTAGCAAGCCAGTGGAAATGAACAGGGCTTCTAGAAGTTCTGGGATCGGAGGTCAAGGGGGAAGCCCCTCATTGGCTGAGCTGATTCAGGAGCATCAAAACAGTAGTCCTGACCTCTTTAGCTCAGTGCCAGGCCCACAGAACACATGCACAGCAACTCCACAAACTGTGAGTGGTGCTAACACAACTAAAACCCCACACTTTTCTGCAGTGCCATCCTTGTCGGACCGCTTATCCAAACCCCAAGCTGCAAAAAGACCACAGCACCCAGCCATCTTCATGCCTTTAAAGGGTAGAAGTGAAGACAAAAAGAGTAAATATCCTCCTCAGGTCAGCTTGTCTCCCAAGAACGTCGTTCAGAATGTTGATTTAAGCGCACTGATGTTACAGACATCACCTAGTGTTTCTCCGCATTGCCATGACAACCGCTCTCCAGTCTCTCTGTGCTCAGACCAACATTTTTCCAGTTGGAATGTGCCCAGTGTTTTTGCTGAGCCGTCTGTGTTCGCTTTGACATTGTGCGTGCGGATGAAGAGGAGGAACCAGCGCAGTGTACCAGTGCATAAGGCATTTCTTTATAGCAGGCAGATGGCAAAAGTGAAAGAAAGAGTGCAAGGTCCACCCCTCCATCACATCACCCCATTCTCCTTTGACACGCCGTCTCCCGATGACATAGTCAAAGCGAACCAGAAGAAGGCATTTACAAGAGAGTAGGGAGTTCTGTTACCCTAGAAATGTTATCATTTTATCTCTTACCAGCTTTCTTAAACTGACTTTATATACACCATGTGGCCGCTAAATAATATTGTGCTTTGCTCTTTCTCTTTTGGGAGCAAATATTCAAAACGTGCAAGCTGAACTGTTCGATATTCAATTCACCTGTCTTAAACTGAACTGAATGTACTGCACAGTATGGCCATTGAATAATATTTCTCAGTTTTTAAAGACCAGTGATGTCCTCTCACTTTTGGGAGAACTATTTTTAAAACTATTAGGTGGAGATGTTTAAATCATGTAGACTCAAACAAGCAGCTATGAACAGAACATGGAGAGGTTTAGGCCTGATGGATTAGGCTCCAGTTTTGTGTGTTTATGAACTTTTAAACCTTAGAAAACAGCTCAGTATTCTCCTTTATCGAGAGGCCTCGAGCCCACATTTCAAAATTAACCAGGTAACCACTGAACTTGGCTTGTACAGATTACTGTATCCTTCTCTGGGCAGCATTGCTTTTAACTGGTATTGATATTGTTTTTTTTATTTTTTTGTTTCAATATAGTTTATAGTGAACCCATTTTGTTACTATTTTTATAGTTGAATGAACCTCTATTTTTGTAATCAGTGGTTATGACTCTTCTTGCCTTTTGCTTACTATGTACAGTCCCTCACTAAGGAAAGAGAGAAAGAGAGAGAAAGAAAATGTGTTTGCTCCACAGCTGTTCTGCAGCAGTTTGATGTCAGGAGCATTTCTGGTTTACCACAGACACAGAAAGAAAGACAAAAACAGAGGGAGTGCAGACATTTGGGTTTGGGGACACCTGGAATTTTTCCCTTTGTGCGTGCATATGCACATAAACATGAACATATTAGATATACTATCTCGTGCAGCTAATTATATTTACTTTTTAATGAGATGAGACATTGATTTCTAATTATTTCATATTGAATATGATCTGTGATCGTTTTAATCTCTTTTTAAGCACTGATGTACAGCTGAGAGTGGTTTTGATTGATGTGGGCATAGGCCTGAGGTTTGTTTATGTACTGAAATAAAGATTTGCCTGTTTCATATGCTGAGATTCTTATGTGTGACTGCATGGGTGGGACTGTGTGGGTGGAGGGGGTATATGACACTGTGTCTGCATGTGTGTAAGCGTGTAAATGTGCTAACTTTATTGGGTGTGTTAGCTTGTGGTGTTTATCACTTATGTGTAAATGTGTGCATTTAAGACGAGAATGTGTTTCTGTATGCCACATCGAGGTGTAAACACACCCACAGCATACTGGATAAGCCTTTACAACATGTTTTCTTTGCTTTTGCTGTGGTATATGACCAACCACAGGACAGGTGTAGATGTAGAACTTGTTTTAGCCCTCTTCCCCACATATGCACCACACTGTACAAACATGACTTCATCCTGCCGAGTTTCTTTTTTTGTTTTTCTGTTGTGATAGTATCATTCTCTGTAACCTTGAGAAGAATACATAGAATTCTGCTTTAGAGCCTGAAAATTTGGTGACTAATACTAATTTCAAGGTGCTAAAATGTCTGTTAACCAATAACATTGGGTGAGAAACTTTACATTGTCAAAAATCAAGCAGATTCTGGTTGCTTTGCACAGAGCTTTATTTAGTGATATGATTGACAACTCTCAAATGGCAAATTGATAAATGTCAACAGCAGAAACTCACAAAATCTTCAGTGATGTATGTATTAAGTGCCAATGGTGGAGCATTACAGAGTTCTTTGTGGGTTTATTGGTTTCTTTTAATTTAATTTAACCCATTCTCTTAATTTTTTATGTTAACAGAGTAATGAGCAGTGTGCCCAAATACTTACCATGGTACAATTATAATTTCTGATGGTTTTGCTATATCACAGTATATCTGTATTTTCAGCTAAACCCTTTTTACATGCTTAAGTAAATGTTTTTTGTAGGTTAAGCTCCCTTTGTTTTTAAAAAAGAAACACTTTTAACAGCCAAAGTACATCTGAAATATTTTTATTGTGCGAAATAGTTTAAAAAAAAAAACAAAAAAACTCAATAATACATATGTAAACCTATGTCAGTATTGCTTTCTAACACTAGCCCAGTGTCAAATGGGAAACAGTGCTAAATGTTTAACATGTAAATTTCTTCAAGGCTGAAGTTGGCTTCTTATTCCTCAACCTTTTATTCAAATTTTCCATTCCATCTTAAATGGAGCAGCAGTTACATTCTGGCAGATGTACTTGCGCCTCAAGGTAACTGCTGTGCCATTTAAGCTGAATCTGGAATTCTGAATAAGAATCCAAATTCAGCTTCTTTAATTTCTGATCATTTGTCTCTTATGCACATCTTGTACACTTGTTGCGTACACATGCAGCTGAATGAATCGAGTGGCCTTGCAGGTGGTGCAAAGAGATAATTGCTCTGGTGTCCATGTTAGGCTAAGGCTGACCCTAAAAGACTGCCTATTCCTTTATGTCCACTGCCTCTAAAAAAGGGCACTACTAAAGATTCAACAGAATATACAGTGGAAGGTGACTGAGAGACTGTTGCATTTTTATTTTTTATTTGAAACAGGACAAACATCCCTCCCTCAGGCATTCAGCTAAACTGAAAAAAATTCAGGCATACCAGTGTAATGGTTGTGACACAATTAATATACCTGAGACAGTTTAAACTGTTATACTGATATGTAACTTCCCAGCTTTATGATTTGTGTTCAGATTTAAAAAATCTGTCTGTATTGCCCTAATAGGTAGGATTTTCACTGAGTTTTCCTTTTTTTTTTTTATGTTAAAAGTACTGTGTTGGAGGGTGCAGCAAGTATGTACATATCAGAACTCCAACCAGGCATTTCGAACCTGGGTTCAGGGACATAATTTGTAGGAAAACCTCTTTGACTGAGCTCTGTGTGTCTAAATAAGGAGCAATTTAAATTAAAATGTTGAATAGGCTGTCTGATGTAATTGGTGGTCATGTATTTTGTCTGTAAATCTTTGTCCACCAAAGAAATGTCCCAGAATACTTCAAGCTGTCCACCTTGAAGCTGATGCATGTAAATTTACTTACAAACATATGTTTAGGCTGGTATGTGTCAGCAAACCAAAAATGTACTAGTGAAAAGCAGTATGTAATTAGACAGCTGCTGTCAGCTTCTTCAGTTGGGCTCAGTTTTTGATTGAATGATGGGCCTTAAAAGGTAGTAGAAGGTTCAGAAAGAGCAGTAGGTGGGGAGCACACAGAGCCATAGGCTAGGCCAATCTCAGTGCTGTGTGTGACTGAAGTGTGAATGATTTGCAAAGGCGTTCCCGTTAACACTGCCTGTTAATTGATGGTAGTGCTTGCTGCTGAGCTTGGCAAGTGAGGATTCTTCACTGATGGTTCTCAGTCCAAGTTGTAAGGACCCTGTGAAATGCCTTTTTCATTTTTTCCCCTACTCTAGCATATATCTCAGTACATGAATCGCATGCTAATATGTTTGAAGGAAGAAAACAAAAATGTGTAATGCATGGGGTTCCCCAGGGCTAACCACTGGGGCCCACTGTTCTGTGCCATCTCTTTCTGACTGTTAAAAGTAGATGAAGAGACTCGACTTCTTTCCCCAGTGTTGTTCATTTTCACGTACAGCAGCAGTGAGAGTTTCTAAGCCCTAGACAGACGTTCATTTTTTCTTTTGCTGTTTAAAACTTGCTTATAACCTTAAGGGTGGCAGTCTTTTTCTTCTCTTACTTTTTTTTGTAGCCATAGGTTTTGCAAACACTGATTCCATGCCTTACTGCAGATTAACCTGCAACAGAAAGCAAAGATTTAAGTTGATGTAATGTGGACTTATGGTCCGCAAACAAATATATGCGAGGGCATGCAAGTCACAGACTTATTAACTCTATCTGTGCTGAGACAAACGTGGGTGAAAACAGGAAAGACTGCTGTTGTATTCTCATGGCCCCTCTTTCTTTCTCCCTCCCTGTCTCTCTCTCTGTCTCTTTTTCTTCCTTTCTTTTTCTTTCACTCTTTTGCACTATTGACACTATCTTTATGCCATCTGACCATCTTAGTTTCTCCTCACCCCCCCCCCTTTTTTTTTCTCTGTCGCTGTTTTCTTGCCACCTACACAGGAAAAAGTGACTCTCTCACAGCTGGCCCTCTTTTGCTGCTTTTTTTCAACTTTTTGCACTTTGTGGGTTTTGCTAAAATGTCGATATGTCATGTTCTGTAGCGGTGCAAAGTTCTATAAATTGGTCATAGTGAGAGAGAAGCTAAAAGCCGTAAAGAGGTTACTGACCTCTTCTTCAGACCACACATAGTCATGCCACCATTCACTTGCAGTCATTAACCACACTCTCTCTTTTTTGCTCTTCAAGTTAGTAAATTAATTGAAGACGGTCTGAAATCAGTACCTTGCTCTTTAGATTGACTCTGGGGATTGCACACATTTGTCAGAGCAAAGTCCCTAGATGCATCTTAACCTCTTAAACCTTAAGGAGCCATATCTACACTGCACTCAAGTTACTTAGCACAACATAACTTGCATAATGGTTTTGTGGTAGTGATCAAAACATAAGATTAATAACTAAATAACAAGCTTGCAGTTTAAACAGCCCATGTCCTACATTTTTTGCATGTTATTTTTTCCTTGTGGCCCATATATAACGTTTGTTTGTTTTTTGTGTACCACAAATAGTCCTAATTAATTTTACATGACCATTTTCCAACCTCTCTTTATGCCTTAGAATTAAACAACCTGTTTTTAAGACTGTGCCTTTAAGACTAGGTAAATGATCTCTGTTTTGATTGGCTGCCCTGCATTGTGCCTCTTCACTCTTTATAACTTCAGCGTGGGTGGGCGGGGCTAAACTGCTGTAAGTTGAATAAGTGGATATATGTTAATCTGTTCGTTTTTGTGACATCACAAAAACAATTAATTCAAAACTCCCTGTTTTGGCAGGTTAGCTTTCACATAGTCATATGCACATGTTTGGATGCCGCTGGTTAAATTACATTTTTGATTTTGTAAGTAAAAAAAAAAAATACAACATCCTCCACAGATAACACATTTCTGCACATGTTGATGCAAAATTACTGTTTATTTGCTGAATTTAACAAATTAGAAAAAAAGTGTGCAAAAGACTGCATATGGTCCACATATGAAGCTACCAATTTTTATATACTATTTTAAAAAAGCTGAGAAATATTCTGTTTTCCATGATATAGACTCTTTAAGGGAATAAAATGAGTTTAGTGGGTTATAAACACTTACATGAGTAAATGAATAGGAGTTAATGGAATAGTTTGACCATGTTAATGTTGCTGACAATGAATGTAAGGCAGTAGCTGCCAATAGCATGTTATTTTCTTAATGCTAGCAGGTGCTGTTTTCATAAATTATTAGCAGGATCTGCATTATTGACAATCTTTCCTTTAATGGCTATTTAAATATGAGCAATTACTTCAATCGTTGTATGAATCTGTGTCCAGTGTTTATATTTTATATGGGCATTTTAGTGAAGGAGTTTAACATGTTTAAACTTAACTGTGTTAGCGTGTGTACAGTAGAGCTGAGTTAACCCTGCGTGTGAGAATATCTGAATTGTGAGCTGAGTGTTTGGGGATTCCCCGCTGTTCTGAGTCAATGGTACTCTCATGAAAATTGAACTGACATGGAAAATAAGGATGTTATAATGTGTGGCAGATGGGGAGAAGATACAGGTTGTTTTTTGTTTAAAAGATCAGAGTATTTTTCCTCTTTTTGTAGCACTCCTTCTCTGTGGAACTTGTGTCACGACAGCTCCCCCTCCTGGATTATAGTCCTCTTAGTTTCTTTGTAGTCTGGTTAAGCCCTTAGTTCCAGGTTCTCAGTTATTAAATTTAAGATTTATTCTGTAATTGCTATGAAACTAATGTATTTTGTGTAGTTATGAATAATGGAATGGTGCGCTTGTGTACAGACAGTCCTAGACTACATTTTCTTTTTAATGGAGTGGAGTGTTGTGTACTCAAGGACTAGGCTTAATACCTGTCCAGGAAACCAACACTTGTACTGTAATTTGAGTGTTGGGGAATTATGAACAGTCGTATGCAAAGGTAAAATTACATTTTTGTGAAGTGAAAATAACAGTAACTACAGAGAACACAGTAAAATATGCACAGTTTTTATTTATGTGCTGGGTTTAATATATTTGGGGAAAAAAAAATAAGATTTTAATAAAATTTACCTTAGCTTTTGCCCAGGTCACATTTTTAACGTTTCTAATATGTGACGTTCAGCAGATCAACAGTAATTATGTATTTAAATTTGTATGTGTACCGGTTGTGTTAACTTGTTTTCTCTTAGAAAATAAACAAAATATGTAATTTGGTGCTCCAACTTTTGCATACGACTGAACAATCAATAATATACTCCCATGACCTCATCACCATGGTTTGACCCTATTCAAGGGCCGGGTCATATATATATATATATATATATATATATATATATATATATATATATATATGTATGTATATATATATATATATATGTATATATATATATATATGTATATATATATGTGTGTGTGTGTATGTGTGTGTGTGTGTGTATAGATTTTATTTTATTTTTTGATGTGTTGAGTGCTCTGTGTCTCTCACTCAAACAGTAATACTGATGATCTTGGTCTCTTCACTTGTCACCTCTTACTCTTCTCCAGCGAGGCAGTGAGCAACTGACAGATAAAAAAATAAAAAAAGATGAATTGGTAGGATTAGGCTGGATCAGGTCTCAGCCGTGTTTGACTAGGCTTGGATCCGTTTTCCTAGGAAGAGGACATTTACATATCCTGCTGGGTGTGGGTGTGTTGGGGTGGGAGCGTGTGCCCAGGCTACAGAGAGAGAAAGTAAGCAAGAGAATGCATTTCTTTCTTTTTTACCTTCTTTGGGCTGTTTCTTTAAAAATGAGTTTTCTTTGACACTATGTGTGTGTGTGTGTGTGTGTGTGTATGTATATATATATATATATATATGTGTATGTATGTATGTATGTATGTATGTATGTATATATAAGCCATTTGTGAAAGCCACACCACCCACTAACCAGTAACCTACTTCATCATGCAGTGAAGAGCCCATATTTTTTATTTTTTTCTTCTGTTATATTGTTTTTCCTGGGATTTTGGGTTTGTATATCAAAAATGGTCATTGTTCATTTTACATGACATTTTCTGTTAAAATTAAACAGGCTGTTTCTGTTACTGTTTCTTTTAAGACTGATATGAGCTCTGATCCGATTGGCTGCCCTGTGTTGTGTCAATGTTCTATGCGTTCAGAAAAGCAGCCCAGACTGAAACACTGCTTATAACTTCAGTGTGACTGGGCAGGACTAAACTGCTGTAAGCTAAATAGGTTGATATTTGTAAATGAGTTGTTTTTTGTGGCATCATTGAAACTGTGAAATCAAAACAGACGGTTTTTGCAGCTTATTTTTTAGATGTGGATTGTATGGACTGAGGAGGGAATGGCTTTGAAACTTTAAGATTTTTTACGTAGCTCATAACTCTTATTTCATATATATGTAGATGCCTTTCATGACATCACAAAAGGAATCCAAAATTAGATACTTTTGCAGCTTAATTTTCATACAGTGCCTATATGGACTGGGTAGTGAATTTTGAAACTTTAAAAGTGTGTACATGCTACGTCAGATCTGAACGTACTGTGTCAAAAAAAGTTTTCAGTGAAATGGGCTAAAGCTGGGCGATATGTAATATCATGATCCTCTAAGAAATTTTTTGATATACGATATGTCTATTTTTTCTGACATCTGATCAAGTTGATTTATATTCAGCATTTAACACACTGTGCTTCACTGAATCCAATTGAACATGACTAATTATTCTCTTAATGAAACAAGCAGTTGGTCAGTGTTCTAGAAGTGCTGACGATATTCACGATATACTCAGAAAACATACTGTGATGTAATTTATTACAACAACGATAAATGTTGTCATATTGCCCAGCCCCCCCCCCTTTTTTTTTATTTTTTTTATTTAAATGCAGTTTTCTTCCCAGTTCAGTCCAGTTCCACACTTTAGCTAAGTCACCCCTTTTCACGTGATGCTACCAAGCTGGGAGGTTTCGGACTAGTACATGCTTCCTACAAGTCATGTGAAGCAATGCTGTATCTTTGCAAACTTGCACTTAAGCCAAGTCACTGGGCAGCTCAGCACGCTCAGAAGAGATCACTAACTGCATCAGGTAAAAGTCGTCTGCATCAGTGCCTTTGCAGCAGGCAGATGTCATGCATGTTTGAAAATGGTAGACGTTTTAGGACATCCCCAGACCACAGCGTCAGGTTTCAGACATGAGATGAAATGGCTTCAGGTCTCAGGAAAAACACTCATGTCTTAGGTCTGTAACAGTTGGACAGGCGAAACATCTTCACACAAAAATGCATCAGGCTAAGCAGCCACATACAAACTGCCTCAGTAAAG
Source organism: Colossoma macropomum (assembly GCF_904425465.1). Taxonomy (NCBI): domain Eukaryota; kingdom Metazoa; phylum Chordata; class Actinopteri; order Characiformes; family Serrasalmidae; genus Colossoma; species Colossoma macropomum. The sequence continues at coordinate 5,982,139 of NW_023494802.1, forward strand.
TTAGCACCACATTCACAGTTCATTAAAGATGATAATGTAATTGATGGTGATGGTAGATTACAACCACAGTACTTATCATTCTTGTCCTAGCCTTGGACTAAACTGCTTGGTATTATATACTTACAGTATGTTCTCACTCATTCAGGGTAACTTACAGCATTTTTCACTTTCAGTTTGTGCATGTTTGTACAATTGTAACACGAATGTTGTGTCTGGAAATGTGAGTGACCATGTTCACGATAGTGTGATAAGATGTAGGTGACTGACTGTGTGAAATGTCTGTGTACATTTATTGGTGTGTATCTGGAGAGTAGATGTGTTGTAGGTGTGGTGAGCTGTGTGTGTGCAGGTGAAGGATTATCTCTACCCCCCACACCACTTCCTGGCCTTGTGGCTGTGCATGCAGAGTCAGGTGTTCCGAGTGTGTGTGTTGGAGAGATAAAGGTTGGTTTGCTGGGTGCGTGTGTGTATATGTATGTGTGGATAGTGCTTGGGCATGGGCGTGGGGGGCAAATGTCATTAGGAATACCTTACTCTGTGGTTAGTCAAAGTACATTAGCACAGTCTGGTTGAACACATTATATCTAGAGCAGGGTTAATTTCAAATAATAACAAAGTTACTGGTGAAAGTGCTCACTGACAAAGGATTATGTTTTAGTGTAGTCAGTTATAACCACAACAACAAAAATCTGCACCATTACGATATTAAAACAACCTATTGATGGTAAAATTATGACTAAACAAAATTTCATTAAAATAAAAATGCATTATGCTCTTTGTTCTGCTTTATTCGAATACTTGAATCCTAGGCATACAGCCATATACAAAAGTTTGAATTGAAGTGAGAAGTCAAAACATGCTTTACAGGGAACAAGCTTAAATATGGCGTTTGTTGGTAAATTTTAGTGCATGTTTTTGTTTATTTGCCGAGTTGAATGTATTGTGGGGGAAAAATAAAATACAAGTATAAAATGTGCCAAAACATTTGCACAGGCAACATTTGCTTTCCCCCCCCCAGAAGTGTTTTCTCTATAGAGCTGATGTGTCAAACGCAAGGCCCGCGGGCCAAGTACGGCCTGTGGCACGTTCCGGTTCAGCCTGCAAAATTATTTAAATTTTCTATTAATATTAGCCCATTACACCATGAGCTGCACTACAGTTCCCAGCATGCACTGCAGCATTATTAGTGCTTCCACCCCCTCCCAACAATGATCTATGGGACTGTACCACAAAAACAGAACAAAAAAAAGATGCCAAGCAAATGGGCAGTTTTAAAAAACCTACTGTAGATTGTGGACATTTAAATAGGTCTAACAATGAACAGTTAATTACTGTTATTAACAGTAGTTGTTTTATATAAAACAATTTGTTTTTATTTAAAATGATTTTTGAATCATTCAAGTATTCAGTGCCTATTTTTTGCCATTGTAGTTTTGGCATATTTTGAAAAAACAATGGCCAGTTCAAGTCATGGCAAAATGTTGATTAAAAATAAAATAACACAGCTAGCCTGCGGATTTGTTGAGATTTTTTTAATATGGCCCTTCTAGTGCTTGAGTTTGACGCCCCTGCTATACAGGGTAATTAACTTGCGTTCCCTTAGAAACTAACTAAAAATATGTAACTTGACCAGGGGTGCTCAAACTTATGCATACGGCTGTACGTGGTAATCAGAGTAGTACCCGTCACTGCCAGAGAGCCTGACAGAAGAACGTCATGACAAAAAAGCTAATTTAGTAGTTTAAATACTGCTGAGGTTAAATAATAGCCATCATTAATTGAAGCTTTTAAAGTGCAATTCTATTGATTTTTTTTATTTATTTTTTTTTATTTTACTGTAATTCAATGTTTGAGATGTAAACAAAGTCATTCAGAGTGGTTTGATGTGAAATGGTTCTTGGTAGAGAACCTTACTGACTCAGATTACTTACAGTGCTGTTGGTGGGAACCAGGGGTCACCATGTCTACAACATGAAAATAGTCATTTTATTTGCTTTCTAAAACCACCAATGAACATTATCAACATTACTCAGATAATGTAAAATAGTGGTAAATCTGGAAAAAAAAAATATTGCAGATTACTGTGCATGCACCCATTTTGCCTAGAGTGCGTTTTAGGAAAGAAACCTCACCCTCAGAGCTATTGTAAAACAGTGTCTTATGCATCAGGCAGTGTGTTCATGACTGTTTTGTGTAAAAGCTTTTAGGTAGTTTTTAGAAGCATAAAACTGTTATTGAAATAAACTAAATTATCTGGTTGCTGCCACCAACATTTGTGACCAATTCTGCCTCTTTAGAATGGCGCATTTCACATTAAACTTCTGAATGGCTGTTTACATTGGAGTGATTTAATTAAGAAACTTTTAAAAATCTGTGAAACTTGTTCCTCACTCTTACACATCTTGTTTTGGACCCAGATTTTTCTGTAAAGCTGCTTTGTGACAACAACTGTTGCAAAAAGCATTACATACATAAACTTTGACTTGACTTGTGTACAAAAGTGGTTTTTAACAGAACCATCTATTGAAAGGTTCTTTAGAGAACAAAGTGTTTTTATGTAATAAATCCAAAAGGTCCAAGAAATATCAGATTGGTGCCATCACTGGTCATTTTTTTTGTCCACTTGCATACAGCACCACCTTTTATTTATTTATTTATTTATTTTCTAGTCAAAATGGCCAATAAGTGCAACTTATTCGTTTTTCAGTGTCAGAAAACACATTTAACAAAAACTTAAACAAAAGACTCAACAGCTTAGTGTATGTGTGTCCACACTTCTTCTAAGAAATCTGCAGGGATATTTTTCCACACATTCAAAGTCAGTCTTACAGTCCAAGTAATCCCAATTACAAATTCAATGATGTTGAATTCTGGACTCTGGGATGGTCGGTCCATTGTTCTGAGACCCCCAGCAGCTTCTTCGTTTGATCTTTATTTTGTCTGTCTCCTTTTCTCAGTGAGGGCTTCTTGACAGCTACAGCTATCCTTTTAGACCCATAGCGTTGAATTGTCTTCACTCAGTGGAAGGATAGACAGAATCATCTGTGAATTTTTTTTTTTTTTTAAAGAACTGAATCGAGAGTGGAGCTTGGTTTTCGCCTCTCTTGCAAAGATAACAGTTATGCTTATCTGATGGAGAGAGTTTTGGTGTCTACCAGATCTTGCATGTTTGTTAGGAGCCCCATTTTTTATGTATCTTTGAAGCAGTTTTTGAACTCCAGTCAGGAGGAAACTTTTTCCCTTTTTTCCTCTCTCTTCCTTTCTTCCTTATGCAAGTGTATTATTTTATCTTATTCCTCAGAAATGTCTCCTGAAGAATGAATAACTTGTACTTAACGGTCACTTTAACATGAAATTAAGTAGTTTGCACAGTACTATATGCCTGCCAAAGAGGGCTAAACCTTTTCAACCTGTTTTAGAGTAATAAAGAAGAGCACATCTTGAAGAGGGGTAGGTTGATGGGGCTAAAATAAGCAAAGAACATTTGACTCTTTTTAGGCTATTTTTGACCTTAGACAAAGATTGAATCATTTCAGAACGTTCTGAAGTGTATTTCAGTGTCTGAGTTCTCGAGAATGGTGATGGAGGAGGTTTCAGAACTGAGTAGTTACTTTTCTTCCCAGGTCAAGTGTGTGTGAGAATGTGCGAGTGTGATGCGGTCAGCTTTTTATCTGCGCAGTTATCCTGATGAGGTATGTGTGCGTGTTCATCTTATTGAACGCATCTGCATGAGGATGCTATTATGCCATTGGTGCACAGTCAGTGTGTAACTGCTGTTGACGCGGGCACAGTTAACACTTTCCTGGCCAGAGCGCCGGTGGCTCAGAGAGAGATGACTGGCTGTGGGTCTGAAAACTGACTCTGCAGTACTGGTATGACACACCAGGCAGAAAGCCCAGTTACCTTAGAGGGAAATGCTCTCTTTCACTCTTTCTCTCTCATCCTTTCCCGTGTTCTTGCTTGTCACTTTTGTCTATGTAGCTCATGACTCATGAATTTCAGTAAGTGAACGAAACTAACACGGTACATCAAACAAGAGCTGACCATGTGTTTTTATATATATATATATATATATATATATATGTAAAAAACGGTGGGAACCTCCTAAAACACTCTGTTTTAAGAGTGTCCTCAAAACCTTGTCTATTTATTTATTTATTTATTTATTGGTATTCGATAGTGTCAGCTACACTTTATATTGTATGAACATTTAACGATGAATTGAAAGATGGTACAGATGGTACAGTTGAAGTTAAAAATTCTTTCCCTTCTTCTAAAAAGTTACTTTTTCAGAGATACAAGTAGATTATAGCGATGTAGTCAAGAGACCACCCTTCATTTATTTAATTTCCAGTCAAAGCCATGTATATCTACAAGTTATTCGTTTTTCAGCCTCAGGAAAATAAGCACAAAACATTCGGTTTCGATTTACCAAGAAATCTGCAGACATATTTTCCATGCTTCTTGTAAACACTTTCAAAATTCAGTCTAGAAGTTGGTTGGTTCTCACAATCCAGTTGATCCCAAACACGTTCAGTGATGTTGAGGTCTATGCTCTGGGGTCTGTCCATTGTCCTGAGAACTCCAGTAGCTTCATTTAGTCAGGGCTTTTTGGCAGCTACACATCCCTTCAGACTGGATGAAGACAGTGGAAGGATGGAAACACCTGTGGATTTTTTTTTCAGATCTGAAGCAGCTTGATTTTCTTCTCTCTCAAAGATAAAAGCTTTTACTGTTTAACTGATGGGAACAGTTTTGGTGGTCTACCAGGTCTTGCACTGTTCTTAGGAGTCCCATTTTCTCTGTAGCTTTTAATCATTTTTTGACCACCAGTTTTGGAAACTCCCCTGTTTTCCTTAGGCTGTCCCCTTCTTTGTGCAAATGGATTAGCTTTTATGCAGTCTCCTGAAGTATATTCTGAAAAATGAATAACTTGTACTTAATGACTATTTTGACAGGAAATTAAATAAATCATGGGTGAGCTTTGACTGCACAGTACTAATAATTAAGAGCACAAACATTGATTTATAAATTTGCTGATTAGTTGTATCCAGTCATTTGTGCCTCTTTCATAATGGAGTCTATTAATGAATTGACACTTATACATCCATTTATGTCTCATCTGAGTATTATGGTACACATTGGGTGGTGTGCTCAAATATATAGGAAGATTCACTATCATCCTTTTTCCTGTCAAAACAGCCATTTTATTAAGTCTCAGCAAATGCCTGTGCACAGCTTTGATAGTTTTTTGTTGCTGTTTATTCCAAGGCTACTGAATAAGTTGCTACTCATTATGTGTCTCTTAATTATGTCATTCATCGTTATGATGAGATGTTGTGAAGAATGACTCAAAACATAGAAAGAACTGCTTTTCTGATGTCTCACCGTTCCTGTGAAGGCTGGGAGAACTCAAGTACTTTCCATTGTTTTCCCCCCTTTTATTTTGTCGTCCTGTTCTAATCTAACAACAGTTCTTGTTGTCTTCCAGATTGTACCACCATAAGGTGGTTCCCCCTTAATACCCTGGTAGTGAGAGAAATTAGTGTTAAGACTGGGCATCGAATGATGCTCTTCAGGTTTTGTATGGGTCTGTTGACGTGTATTGTTTTTCTCTGATGTAGCTAAACCCCGTGAGGCTCCTGAGAGTCGTCTGGAATCCGAGGTAGTTCCTAAGGTCGCTCGAATGACTGTCTCTGGCAAGAAGCAGACCATGGGCTTTGATGTGCCAAGGTAGGCCTGTTGTGCTTCAGTTCAAAAGCCCATATCCTACATTTTTCTGAGGTCCTCTTATGTAGTTTTATGTATGTAAAACAGTTGCCATTAACTTTTTTAACATGCCCTCTCTTTATTCCTTAAAATAGGCTATCTTAGTTACTATGCCTCCACATCTGATGTATGTAAATGATCCCTGTTCTGATTGGCTGCCCCCTATTGTGCTTCATTATAAAAACAAAGCAGTCTGGCCTGAAATACTCCTTATAACTTCAGCGTTGATGGCCGGATCTGGACTGCATAACACCTTAATAGTCCAGGTTTATTTCATGCAAGGGCTTATTATTCAGTAACTACAGAGACTTCAATGCAAACTAATGGAACAATTCTTAGTTTATAGAAGTGTGTAATAAAACTTGGCTTGTTAAGAGGTTAAGTGTGAATACGGCTGAATAAGCATGTCGATTTGTGACGGCACAAAAACAATTAATTCAAAATGGGCCAGGTAACTTTCTGTATATAGACTGGAGTTTGACAGGTACATTTGAATGATGTTTACATACTACATCAGACTTCAGTAAAAGCAAGGAAGATGTTTTCAGTAATATGGGCCCTTCAAATAAGCTTGCACATCATAATTTGTATATTGTTTAACATACAAAAAAAAAGTCATTACTCATTGACAAGCTGCTTTAGTCATTTTTGGTAACCCAAAGTTTTATAATTATTTATTTTTTTATTATTTAAGATAACTTAGGTGGCTCACAGTTTGGAGGCAGTTACAGCATGTGCATTAATTAATGGTATTTGACCTCAACTTCATATACTTATTTTCTCACAGACAGACAAAGAACCATAATATACTTTTAAAATTCATCAGAACTTTCATATTTAGTCTGAGGAATGAGAGTGAAATGTAAGCAGGACAACATGTTTGTCTGCTCACTTTGCATTCTGGGACAGTATTAAAACCGCAGGAGTGGCTGCTGCCTATAGATTATTCAGATGAGCACACACAGTCGCGCACAAACCCGCAGGCTATCACCTCCACACCTTAAACCACAGACCACACCCATAGGGGAAAAGTAGGGGGTGTGAAGAGTGTTGGGGTTTTGCAGGTGGATGTACTTTAATATGTACACTCACATAAAACAGTCATACTGTAGAACATTCTATTGAATATTTAATAGCAGTCTTGAGCTGTGATAGTTTAACAGGAAAAGGCAGTAGTGTTGAAAAGAAACCTCAAGTTGAAGTTCATACACACTGCAAAAATTGGTATCTTGGCAAGTGAAATTATCTTAAATCTGGTTGATATATCTAATCTCTCTTTTTGAGATTGTTGTATGTTTATTATGAGATTACGTAACCAATTAGTTTTATTTATTGCTTGTTTTAAGTGGTTTTAGTAAGTCAAATCATCTTATATTTTGTTTGTTGTGAGAAATAAGCTTGAAACAAGCACACTTATCTGCCAATATAGTAAGAATTTGACTTACTAAGATTAATAAAAACAAGAAAAAATATCTAGAAATGTTAAATAATCTTATAATAAGCTTAGAACAGTCTCAAAATGAGAAATATTAGGTATATTGACTAGATTTGAGATTTAACAATGTCCCTAATGTTCCTGTTTCAGTGAGAAGGTATAGAAGAAATGTATTTCTTTTTTATAGAGTTTAAAAAGAACACTTTTTAAACAATTTATTAAAATCTACAAACAGTTAATTAATTATTTCCTGTTTTCTAGATTCTAAACATTTATCTATTCCCATTTGTGTCACCATTTCTGTGATTCTGAGTGGGGCATGTCTGCCTAAGCGACAGCTGATACTTCACTGACACATTCATGCTTTTATGACTGACAGATTTTAAAGGGCCCATATTATGAAAGTTTTTTTTCCTCACTTTTTTTTAATTAAGGGTTTGATGGGGCATGTAAACATTCTTAAATGTTCAAATTTTCAAAACCATGCACATATATGGAGACAAAGCTGCAAAAACAGCCTGCTGATTTCACTGTTTTCATGATGCCACAAAAGCCAATTCCTTTACATATATCCACCTACTCAGCCTACAGCAGTTTAGCCCCACCCTTTCACAATGAAGTTATAAGGAGTGTTTTCATCCTGGACTGCTTTCTGGATCAAGCATAATACAGGACAGCCAGTCAGAACTGAGGTACACATACATTTACGTATATCGGTGAGGAATATTAAACAAAAACAGCCTGTTTAAATGTAAGTGATAGAGATTAGTTGGAAAATGGTTGTGTACAAATGAATGATCATTGTTTTCAATCAAGAGAGAAGATAAAATACAAGAAAAAATGTAGGATATTAAGTTAGTCAAGAAGGCCACAGCCCTGCATCTAGAGCAGATTATGAATAGCATCTTTACTAGAGATAACACTTTTCTGATAACAATACCAAAACTTACAGCATCAGCCGATACCCATCCAATACTTTTTCTTAAAAAATTGCTAAGCTTTTTAGAGTTTTACTTAGGATGAGCATCTAAGAGTAGGCTATCATGCTCAGACACGATCAATCTACTACCCCACAGGAAGAAATACACAGCTTGCGCAGTGCGAGTGCTATTTCAGGATGGATTTCTTATAAGACTGGGTCACATTCTTTTTTTTTTTTCTTTCTCTATTGAGCATGTTGTGCTGATGTCGGCCTGATACCAATATTAGTTCTGTGCCATCTGTGCTATTTACAAATGTGAATAGCCTTGTTAACAATAAAGTTGCAGTTTAAGCACCACTTTAAGCATGATGCATAATGAAAAACTATTAAGTGCAAAAACATTAGTAAGAGCAATTAGTGTGTTTGCAAATCTAGGACAAGGTTACTAAGCCCTGATCTGAATCATTACAAAAGAAACAGAAACAGGGTTCTGAGATTAGTGTAAAAGGTTGGCTTTCACAAAAAGTATAAGGAGATGAGTGAGGTCATTTTGGTTAACATTTGCCCTCTAGGCCTGTGCTTGGTGACTAGGCCTGTCATAGTTATTAAGTAATCATGTAATCGTAGTTATTTGAGATAATTGCAATTATTGAAGCTAACCGCAGTCATTTTCCAGAGTCATTTTCCACATTCATTAGATTTCACAGTCATATTAGTAATAGTAATGCTTGTTGATTTATTAACATTTTTAGCATGTGTGCTGGCAGAATCAGTGTTTTTGCTTATGTTTCACCTATGTGAAGAACATGTAGGTTTGCTTAACTCCACACATAATTCTGTGTAACTATACATATTTGTGTGAACATGCACATTATTGATTCTACAGTAAAAGCAGTGTTACTAGGTGAATATAGCTAGCAAGTAAGGTGGCTTATCAGCTAATCTAGGCACTTGGGCCTTGTTTCTTAATAGTTGCAAGCAGTGAACAAACAAGGACAAAAAATCGCCGATCACATTCAACTGATAATTATCATCGGCTAAAATTTCGTGATAATAATAGCCCTATCGGTGACTGTGAAACAAGGTACCTTGGTAATAGCCTCTAGTGATGGTAAACTTGGTAAAATTGATCGTGGGTTTAAAATCCTGTTGTTCATTCACTGATTTATTTCACACAAGCCGCAGGAAGACACTAGTGCTGCCACATATAAACATAATTGAACTTTTAAACATGCCAGGTGAACAGATGGCTTACATTAATATTACAATTATTCTACCTAACATAGATGAGATTGTTGTAAAATGTGGCTGTTGAGCTGTGCTTGTTGAACCCGCTTGGTGCTGCAGGACATCCCACCTGTACAAAAAGCAGCCTCTGGTATGGTGTACATGTTAGAGCATTCTCAGAATACAGTGGCATGTTTCAGACAGCAGAAACATGACTTCAGTCTAGGGAAAAATGCATGAGTAAAAACGTCTAAGCTTGTACATCGGGTGATATGGTCTCAAGTTAAAAGGCTTTGGAGAAGGTGTCATCAGGCTAAACTTAAAGGGCAACATACTCTAGGATGGCGAAGTTTGTGTGATATTTGCAATTATTACTAAATTAATTATAGTTCCACGGCCAAATTAAAGATGACGGTATACTTCAACCACACTTTTTACTGAGCTGTGCTGTTATTGTGTTGTTGTCATCAATATTTCCAATTCTAATAGTGTTAATAATGTAAATTAGCTTCTCTAATAACCGCCTGTCTTTTACAGTGGAGGAACAATTTTACATCGAAAAATACAAAACTGAACCCTGAACTGTAGCTTTTAAAGTTCCATAAACACTGCCATATGTATCCAAAATCATCTCTAATGATGTGTTAAGGGAAGCAAATAATCTATCTAATCCTATAACAAAGGAAGGTAATATTAGATAAAGGTCATATGAGCAAAGATAACATTGGCTTTATTGTGTCCATTTACAGCTCTGATGAAAATGGCGTTACCCCATCTGCACGGAGAGGTCCAAGCCCAGAGGTGATGACAGTCCCTGTCTTGGAGACACCATCTAAACCTGCCAGTGTAGTAGAGGACTCAGTGACCCCTACTCCACCACGCTCAGCCAGCAAAAGCAAACAACAGCTGAACATCCGGGCAGAGCTAGAGCAAAGGCAGGGGGGGAAACCACTTCTCAACCTGGTTGTCATAGGCATGTACCCACGTGGCTCTCCATCCATATGTGTAGTCCATCCATTAATTTATCAATATATCAGTTATTTGTCATGTTGCACATAGTGTTTGGCAAAAAATCAGATGTACTCAGTTTAACCTTTTTCCCAGTTGTAGTCAATCAGCCAAGACGTTTTGCTGTAGCTACGAGGCTAATATTGCTAACAAGTAATAAAAGCTTACACCTCACCTCTGCCAGTTGAGCTAAGTGCATCTAAAAACCTTTAGTTGTTAACTAATCTCTGACTAACTTGCTTATGTGTTTTCTGACACTATATGTTTTCAATAAAATTGGACAAAACGGTTACATGTCTAAAATAGTGCTGGTAGTAGTTTTGTTCTTACATTTTGTAGAGTGTAGGTATAGATTTTTATAGATAGCAGTATGTCATACAGTGTCAGGAACTATATTAGCAAGTCTGTTTGGGATTACATTATAACTCACTATAACTCAAGTCTGTTTGGGATTACATTATAACTCACTATAACTCAAGTCTGTTTGGGATTACATTATAACTCAATGAAGATTTATGTGTACAGTTTGCATGAGTTGATTTGAAATAGCTACAAACAAGACTATGCAATGTTGGGGACCTCTCTGGTGGAAATGTGTAATTGCACGCAACATGGGGAGAAAAACATTTTGTAACATTGGTTGTGCTTCAGGTCTGTTTCCTGAGCAAATAAGTCTGATGTTTGTGAGAATGTTGAAAAAGTATTCAAATAGAACTCAGTCAAAACTTGCTGAAGGATGTGTCTTCCAAGGATGTAAGTGAATGATCTACTACTGTCATCAGATCTTAATCAGTGTAATGTTGACTTTGCATTTAAGTACTAAACATCAGACTCTCTTTGAGCCTGTGCGTGTGACGTTAATACATAAAAATCACATGATGTGGTCTGGAAAACTACAAAATCTGACCCGTCTCCTCTGACATTTAAGTTATTATTTCGGGCTTTACAGTTTGACCTTGCAGGGGGACTCAATAAGGCTCTATTTTCAATTTCTCCAGAAAATAAAAGTACATAGTGCAAGACTAACAACTTGATGCAATTTGAGGCCTCTGTGTAATGATTTAGGCATGCTTTTTGCGCAGTGCCATTTGGTGGGTTTAAGCTTCTGTCAGTTGATAACTACATTATCCTTGTAGCGCAAGTACAAATTATAGAAACAAACTTCAGGCACCAAAATGACTTTGGTGATCACCCACATCTTTAGTAAGGGGAAATTGTGACTTTTGCCAAACTATTTTCTTTTACCCTGCACCCGTCTCCCGCCCCCCTAACTTTCAGTGCAAGTTAAAGTGAAGAGTTTTTATTCCAAGCTCCATTTTGGAGCATTTTTACTGATCCGTTCATTATAAAATTTTCACACAATGTAAAAGGCAGCTGATATTTTCAAATTGAAAAGAAAAAAAAAGGCAAAATGGTAATTTTTTTTTGTTAAAACATTATCTTGTTCTACAAAATATTCAGTTTACCTAGAACAGTTGGTAAGCAACTAGTAATTGCTTCTAACATTTATTCTGCATGTATTCACGTAGGTCATGTGGATGCTGGTAAGAGCACTCTGATGGGTCATCTGTTATACTTGTTGGGGAATGTGAATAAACGGACCATGCACAAGTATGAGCAGGAGGCAAAGAAAGCTGGAAAGGCCTCTTTTGCCTATGCATGGGTACTGGACGAGACAGGAGAGGAGAGAGACAGGTCAGTTTGACAAATATGCATGTAATGTACTCTCGTGCAAAAAAAGGGCCAAGCCCAAAATATAATGTTTTTTCACTGATGGTCAGAGTCCATATTTAAATCCTATATTGAAAATTGGGTCTCACGTTGAAAACAAACTAGTTTGACAGTGTTTTTAACAGTTTGAAGTCATCAGTGCACAGTGGAAAAATATTGACTTCGATAAAGACTTTCTGCAACCCAGAAGACTTCAACATTAAAACAAATGCAAAGGAAAAATATCTCATAAGTTTTTTAATGATTTTTTTTGTTAAGATCATTAAAACTTAATGTTTTGCCATTTTGGGCTTGGCCCATTTTTTTTACTTTAATGTATATCCACAGTCATAGTGGGCAATATGGCCAGAAGTCCTTATCTTTGTTACGTGAGGATTAGTGGTAATCGTTAGTACTTGTAGAACATTGAACAGCTGCATGGATCACAAGAAATACATGTAGACCAGTTATGAAGAGTCTATGAACAAAAAAAGCTGTGTATAGTAATAGTGTCTGTTTGGATGTCAGCCCATTGTGATCATCATATTTGAATAAATTTCCTCCTATTTCTTCGGAAATATTTAATTTACAAACAAAAAAGGTCCGTTTTTCCTATTTCTTCAGAAATACTTAATTTACAAACAAAAAAGGTCCGTTTTTCATTGTTTTTTTTTTTTGTTTTTTTTATAGTGCTTTGTTAGTGCTTTTCACCGGTTCCAACTTGTTTGCAAAGCCCCAAATAACTGAGCCAAATACATGTCATAATACATATTGTGTACAATAAAAATGTCTTTAACTAATGTGATGCTACATTTTTGTCATATTGTGTGGTTTGTCCCACCTTCAACAGAACAGCTCTACCATATCTTGTTTATATTTTTAAATAAGTGGTCTTTCTTTCTCTCTCTTGGGCAGAGGTGTGACCATGGATGTAGGGATGACCAAGTTTGAGACCAACTCCAAAGTTGTGACTCTGATGGACGCGCCAGGACACAAAGATTTTATTCCCAACATGATCACTGGAGCGGCACAGGTACGAAAACGGTCCCCCACCTCAGCTGACCCCGCAGGCCTCATCGTGAGTACTGCGGTTTTTGCCAAGCGTTGATGCATATGCGGATGTTTTTGAGAAGGAGCTTAGTGACTCTGCAAAATTTGCTGCTGAAAGTCTCAATGAAAGCTATGCTTTGTGGGATTAGGGTGCCACTAGCTGCAGAGCTCTACATATGACTGTGTTCCTTGTGTTTGGGTTTGGGTACCGCTGTGCGAATGAATGAAATTACTCACATTCTACTGGCCGGATTCACTCATTTCCTTGTGAGTAACTGCTGACTAAGGTGTGTTTTGTAGAGAGAAAGTGGTTCTAAGCGTGTGGGCGTGTGGGTGTGTGGCTGTGTGTGCACCAAGAAGGGGGTTCAGCAGGGAGAAAGTGCGTGTGAGGACGGGTGTACGACTATGGTTAGGAGGGTGGGTGTCTGGGTGAGAGTTAAATCTGACTAATCTGATTGCCTTGAATGACTAGGCAATTTGCAGAGATTAAAAAAACAATTAAATTAATGATCATTAGTCCTATTTTTAACAATGAAGGTAGTTTTGTAAAATGAAAAATGCAAGACATATGGTAATTGATGCTCCCCGTGGAACCTGATTTGAGAAGCATTTCTCGAAATACTGAAATGCAAATGTGTGTGGTTGTGTCTTTTCTCAGATCATCTAACGAAGATTTTTGGAGAGACTCTTCGTTTGTATATTCAATTTTGGTAGATTTCTTGGTGAGATGCACAGACTGTGTTTCTTTTTGAGTGTATAAGCAGATTCATTTTGTGAATGCTATGATTAGGCAAATTAACCACCATCTGAATTGGGTTAAAACCCTTGTTTGCAGCTGTTGACTTTTAAAATCCCAAACATAATGTGAACTGATGAAAATAATCGTAATAAGAACTAATTAAGAAAAAACAACAAAACTGATAAGAATTCTGGGAGGCTTCTTCCAGCAGTATCATATTCATATTATAAAAGACTCTGAGTCTATGCTCTTTGAGTTTAAGAAATTTGACAGTTGTCAACTGATAATCATTTTGGTAAGTAAAGCACAGTGTAACAAACATTTTTAAGTCTAATGTTTGACCAATTAAAAGTACATCAGTCATTATTACTTGCACTCATTGGAATCCTTGGAGGCCTACTATGAGTTTTGACTGGTTTTATGTTTCAAAAACAATCATTTTCATTTCATTTTCATCAAGTTCATTTTAAAAGGGCCTATTCCCAACCTCTTTATCCTTTAGAATTAAACAAACTGATTGTGACTGTGCCTTAAAGGCTGATGTATGTAAATGACCTGTCTTCTGATTGGCTGTTGTATATTGTGCCTCATTCAAAAAGGAGACTAAGCTGAAACAAACTTTATAACTTCAGCGTAAATGGGTGGGACTAACATACTCAAAATTATTTTATTTTTCTGTTCGTGGACTGTATAGACAGAATGAATGGTACATTTTGAAACTTTTAGATTCTCGTGTTTATCGTAGTTGTAGTCTATTGGATAATTCAAACCCTCTAGAATGAATGAAAATGTTTGCAAACAAAGGGTCTTACTAAGCACAAAATGCACAAAAGTTGTTCAGTTTGGCTTTTAATATACATAAAGTCAACGATAATTTGGGAAAAGAACATGTTAGCCCAAAGATGTCTCTGGTTTTCGAAGCTAAGGCACCACCTGCTGTCTGCTTACTGTATTTACTATCTTTGGCCTAGGTCCCTTTGTAGAATTAACTGATTAACTGACCATTCTGGCATACTACAGTCAGCATTCAAGTCTCAAGCCTGAAAAATGGATTTAATGAGCTTAATTTAAGGAGAATAATCCAATTTCAATTGCATTTGTGTTACAGTTCAGACAAATTGCAAACAAAGCTTAGCTGGCTAAGCAAGAAGTCATACTTTGTGAGACAGACCCCTGGTGGTGGATGTGTGCGTAGAACTCTATATATGTGTGCGTCTGTCTTTGTAGGCAGATGTAGCCGTTCTGGTGGTGGATGCCAGTCGGGGGGAGTTTGAAGCTGGGTTTGAAGCAGGTGGGCAGACAAGAGAGCATGCCCTCCTAGTCCGATCGCTCGGCGTCACACAGCTCGCTGTTGCTGTCAACAAGATGGACCAGGTGGGTAACCATGGTGACCACAACGATGCATGATTACCATGGCAGTGTCAATCATACTCCAGTATGCCTCTGAGAACTCAGCCAGTGCCTTTCTCCCACCGCTTGTGCTTACTTATGTGTGTTTCTGTGTTTGATGAACTCAGGTGAACTGGCAGCAGGAGAGGTTCCAGGAAATCACCTCCAAACTTGGTCATTTTCTGAAGCTGGCTGGGTTCAAGGTAGCACCCCATGCGGTTCCATTGAGTTACAGTTGTTGTGGTGTCAGCATGTGGTTTGTTTTTTAGGCCACAAAGATTATCAGCTCGTTTGCACACATCACGCTGAATGTTAATTTGTGTGTGTCCACCTCAAATAAGCTTAGCACTGATTTTATCTTGTGAATGATTCATTTTATACCAGTGTAGTTCAGAAAACCTCCTGTTCTTAAATGACTGCAGCTTCAGAATACCAGGAAACCAACAAGGCCCCAAAACTTTGACTTGCAGTTTTCTGATTATTATCTGCTAAGGTGTCCTCCATATTCTAAAGCATGAAAAGTAATACTGTTAAGTAAAATGATCATACTCTTAACACTACTCATAGCTGTAGGGAAACACATTGTTTTGATCCTGTATTATTTGAAGTTGAATAAATGAAATAGCATTTATGTATGTAGATTACATCGATCACTTGGCCACTGTAGAATTGAAAGGCCTTTACTTTAGTATGTAGATGACTACGACTTTTGAGTCCTGCTCTGTACCTACAGCTTGTGGGTAATTGCCTATTTTTAAAGGATTTCATCACATTATAATGATGAATGCTCATTCTGAAAAGTGTAGAATGGTACAGAACCATGTAATCTTCTGGGTTCTTATTCAGCTAGTTTAGTTTGTGTTAAAAGATTATGCTACTTATATATAAGCTGTCTTAAATAAAGTCTTATTAAAGTAAAATTTAGATTGCTCCTAACCATACTGGTTTGAAGATAGCACTGAGGCATTAATTGGTTCTTTTCACTTTTAAGTCTGTATGGATCCGTTTCCTGGTCAATTTCCTTTAATCCCTGTCTGGGAAACTGACCTTATGAGCTTTTATATAAAGTTTGCAGGTACAGTGTTGGTATTGGTTCTGTATTGTTAAATAACTCTTGTCATGATCTCATTGCAGGAGTCTGACGTTTATTACGTCCCAACCAGTGGTCTTTCAGGAGAGAATCTCACCACAAGGAGCAAAGAAGCTGATCTCACTGCCTGGTATACAGGACCATGTCTGCTGGAACAGATAGGTGTGTGTTGGGTGACTGGGATGCCCAGTCACTTCCTAAAAAAGACAACTTGTCAATTGCCTGGTATGAAGATGTCTACAGTATTTTTGGTCAGTGTGCAGCATTGTGATTAACTGCTTATCTTTAGCCACAAATGTCAAAACATTTATATAACTGGACAGAGAAAAAGGTTTGTATATAAACTGTGATTTTCTGTCAGTTAACCCAAGCATGAAACCGCATGTAACGGCAACATTGTGGCATCCTTAGCCTACATTAGCTCACAAAGGGAAAAATCAGTTCTTGAAAGAACACAATGCTGATAAAATAATCACCACCAATGTTTTTTTCCTATTGTTGTGCAAACAAGAGCGTAAGTTTCAAATATTTAAAAGTATAGAATTCATAGCTAATGAAGTAGAAGTACAATAATGCAAGTACAATAATAAAAATAATAATAGTTTGTATAAATTGCCTTTCGTTTTGTTTTTAATCTTCCAAAAAAAATCCCACACTTTTTGAATATTTGTGA
The DNA here is from genome assembly GCF_904425465.1 of Colossoma macropomum. Lineage (NCBI taxonomy): Eukaryota > Metazoa > Chordata > Actinopteri > Characiformes > Serrasalmidae > Colossoma > Colossoma macropomum. The sequence goes on from NW_023494802.1 coordinate 5,999,151, forward strand.
CTTCTGCATTGAAGGGAAATTCCGTCAATTTTTCAAAATGACTTGCATAATTAAATGGTTAAGATGTAAACAAAGTCATGTAAAGTGTTTTGATGTGAAATGCTCTCTTCTAGTGAAACATGTCCAATCAGATTTGTTCGCAGTGGTGGTGATAAGAACCAGACGTCCAAAGCATTTAATACCTCTAAAAGCTCCTTCACAGAAAGTTATGAAATGAAATGGTCAGAAATACGCTGCCTGATGCCGAAGATGTTGTTTTATAATAGTTTTGAGAGAACTTTTTTTGTATATATTCATGACGGAGAGGTACATGCAGGGTGTAAGGCAAAATAGTCCCAAAGAAAACTTTCAATTTCAGATTCACTACTATAGTCAATGTTACATATAATAACTCAGAAGACACATGTAGGTTCACTGGTGGATTTGGATAGTAAATGAAATTTTTATATTTAATATATTGAATTCCTCTTGGATGTAAAATGGCCACTGTAGGTTGGTTACCAATTATCCATGCATTCTAAGTAGGCGATTTTGCCATATACTAGTTGCCATATAAATAATTAACAATGTAATTGGGTTTTTTTGTTTACTGTCTACTACTATAAAAGAAGAAGCCTAAAATGGTGAAATTTGCTGATTAGCTGTCTTGCTGTTGATATGTAGTAGTTTCCTACTGATGACAAACACGGCTCAAATAAATAAACAGTACTCGTTGCTGCCCTCTAAATGTGTTACAGCACCAGCCAAAATTGGAACTTTTGTTTTTGTAAAGTGCTTTCAGCTTGCTTTCTTACAAGAAGACAGAACTACACTCAAATAATGCCAACATTTCATGTTGGTAATAATGTTGGTTATCACATTCCTGTGAACCATAATGTCACCGTGATTGTCGATGGCATCGGGTAAACGGGTAAAAGGGCAGATTTTTGCTGCAGCAAGCGTGTGCACAAATGATGATAATCTATGTAGTACAGATTTTCACACCAGCAGGTGTTTATATTACTGTGACTCAAACGCTGATGAGGCAAACAGAGAATCTTGCTCTCTTTCTGTCTGTCTCTCTCTCGCTCTCTCTTTCTCTCTCTCACACACACTTCAAAGTGGTGTAAAAATAGGAATTTTGTCTAAAGTTAATAATATAGTTGGTTAAAAAAATGGTAAGAAATGATTGAAGGGAATTTTTGTTTGATGCTTTAAGTCGCTTTTTGTACACCCTTGTGCCCACCCTCTATATGTCTTCCTTTTTCTTTTTCTCTCCTGGCAGACTCATTTAAAGCCCCTCAGAGATCAGTGGAGAAGCCCTTCAGACTTTGTGTCTCAGATGTCTTTAAAGGTTAGCCTACTATAAAACTGACAAGCTTTACAAAACCGACATCTGTCCCACATGTACCATTTATTCTTGGCCTTGATTGCAGTAAAAGGAATGGCTTTTCATTGATGTGCAGACACAGATGATGTAGTTGCTGTGACTTTCCTTGACATGTTCTGCGGATCCGCTTAAACCAGAATTGAGTGCGAGGTGCTGGAACTGGGTATATTTACTGATGGACAGATTGCAGACCAATCAAGACGCGCCAACGTTAATTACAGGCTTACAGAATACAGTTAAGACAACAAATTAGTGGTCTAGATTTTGGAGCAAGCATGCCTATAGCTTCTGAATGCTAAGACTGGCCACTTGAAACTTGGTATAGAATGACGGAATTTTTCTGTACTCAGTACCATGAAGGTATTACATTTCAGTATCCTGCCCTATACATGCATCATGAGTGACTGCTACACTAGCACATTGCTACATAGGTAAAACAGACAGTATTTTTCCTTTATATTTATATTTTAATGTTTAGTCAACAGGCGGTCTTCCCATCGCACATCCCGCACACACTGCTTATTCCTTCAGTTGCAATCAGGAAGAGCTAGCACATCTTGAAGGCTGTCTAACTGATTTGAAATTCAAGTATGTGTATGTGAATATGAGTGAACTGGTGTATATGTAACAGTGTAACTGTGCTCAGATCAGGGTTCTGGGTTCTGTGTGACGGGAAAGATTGAAGCTGGGTTCATTCAGACTGGAGACAAAGTGCTGGCCATGCCACCCAATGAGACCTGCACTGTGAAAGGTAATGCAAAAAAAGATGTATTACTTAAGAACCTCTAGGTTCCTTTTGATATTAATAATGACTTCTTCATTAACATAAAAATAGATTTCTTAAGGCAACTTTGTGGGTTGCCCTTCCTCCATGTAGGCATAGCAAGATGAAAGGTTAGTTCTTCTAAAATAATTACACATTATAGCACTCCGTAAGCTGAACTGCTGGTCTTCTGGCACCTGAGTTTTTAAACTTGCATGTTCTATGTTTGCTAGAAGAGCAAATAGGGTCACAGAATGGCTTTAAAAAAATGTAAGAGTGCCCTCTTCTGGTGGCTTCTGAATAAGACATCTGTATTTCTGTGCAGGTATCACTCTTCATGATGAACCACTAGACTGGGCGGCTGCAGGTGACCACGTTAGTCTGACAGTCACCGGGATGGACATCATAAAGATAAAGTGAGCATCTTTTGTCACCAAGTTGTCTGAGAAGCGATTAATATTTTTGATGCTTATTTTCTTATTTGAATGACCTTTTGTTTACTCTCTCACTCTATCTTTATCTGTCTGTCTGTCTGTCTATCTATCTATGTAGTGTTGGTTGTGTATTCTGCGACCCTAAGGAGCCCATTAAGGCCTGTTCTCGTTTCCGGGCCAGAATTCTGTTGTTCAACATCGAAGTCCCAATAACACAAGGCTTCCCTGTGAGTTCACACAGCTACACTGTGTTTTGTTAGGTTATTTATTATTTAGTACTAAAGTTTTTACTTTTATTACTGTTAAAGTAAAAGTATGTGTGTTTGTTTCTGATTTTCAGGTTCTGTTACACTATCAGACAGTGAGTGAGCCTGCCACCATCAGAAAACTAGTCAGTGTGTTACATAAAAACAGTGGGGAGGTTCTGAAAAAGAAACCAAAGTGAGTTCAGAGTAATAGGATGTTGGGTGACTGTTTGAAAATATTCAGAATGTTCATTGTCTGAATGTTGTGTGTAGGTGTTTGAGTAAGGGCCAGAATGCTGTGGTAGAGATCCAGACACAGAGGCCTGTGGCTTTGGAGCTCTATAAGGACTTTAAAGAACTGGGCCGTTTCATGCTCCGATATGTTGGCTCCACCATTGCTGCTGGAGTGGTCACAGAGGTAAAACTGCTGACTACATGCACACACTTTTTATACAATGTCAGACCATGGGGTCATACATCGCTGAGCCAAAACATTATGACCTGCCCAATGTGCTGTTGGTTTTATGCATGCTGCTAAATCAACTCCAATCTGGAGACATGGACTCTACAAGAGCTCTGAAGGTGCCCTATGGTATCTGGCACCGAAATATTAGCAGCAAATTCTTTAAGTCCTGTAACTTGCGAGGCGGAGCTGCTGCGAGTTAGACCTCTTGTTCCAGCACATCCCACATGCTCAGTTAGATTTAGATCTGGGGAATTTGGTGGCCAGGGCAACACCTTCATGTTCCTCAGATATTCCTGAGTAGTGTATGCAGTGTGGCAGGTTGCGTTATCCTGCTTAAAGAGTCCACTGCCATCGGGGAATAACACTGTCGTGAAGGGGTGTACCTAGTCAACAATTATATTTAGTCGGGTGACATATTAAATTGACGTCCACATGAATGACTGTCCCCAGGGTTTGCCAGCAGAACGTTGCCCAGAGAATCACAGTCCGTCCGCCGGCTTGTCTCCTTCCCACTCTGCATTCTGGGGCTGTCTCTTCCCCAGGACAACAGTGTACTATATGTACTATACCCGGCCATTCCCGTGATGTAAAGGAAAACGAGACTAATCAGACGAGTGTACCTTCTTCCATTACTCTTAGGTCTAGTTCCGATACTTGCATGCCAATTATAGGTGCTTTTGACAGTGGACAGGGGTTAGCATGGGTGTTCTAGCTGGTTTGTGGCTTCACAGCCCCATATGCAGCAGCATGCGATGCATTGTATTTTTGTGACACATTCCACTCATCATAATTAAAAATGTCTGTGTCACAGTAGCTCTTCTGACAGTTTGGATCAGACAAGATTGCCTTTGTTGCCCTCACATATTGTTGTCCTCACACACTCACACAATAGGTACTGTCACTGTCTGTAGGCACTGTACAAGGCTTGCTGTGTATATATATATATATATTCAAATTTTGACTTTAAATTATTTTTATTTATCATCAATTTTTTTTTTTATACCATCAATTTTTTTTTTGACCAGAAATGACACAGGCATCTCCCAGAAGATAATAAAATGAAGTACAAAGGGCATCATTGTGAAAAAAAAAAAATCCTCAGCTTTTATTTACATTTGAACAAAAAGTGGCATGTCCAAAATTATTCATACCCTTCTCAATAATCAACAGAAAAGCCTTTGTTGGCTATTACAGCAATCAAATGCTTCCTATAATTGCTGACCAGCTTTTTGCATGTCTCCACTGGTATTTATGCCCATTCATCTTTAGCAACGAGCTCCAACTCTTTCAGATTGGAGGGTCTCCTTGCCATCACCCTGATCTTTAGCTCCCTCCAAAGATTCTCAATTGGATTCAAGTCAGGACTCTGGCTGGGCCACTGTAAAACGTTAATGTTTTTTGTCCACTAACCATTTCTTCACCACTTTTGCTGTGTGTTTTGGGTCGTTGTTGTGCTGAAATGTCCACTGGTGCCCAAGGCCATGTTTCTCTGCCTGATGTTGTTGTTGAGAATCTTGATGTATTGCTCTTTTTTCATGGTGCCGTTTACTGTGATTAGGTTCCCTGGTCCACTGGCTGAGAAACACCCCCAAATCATTAGGTTCCTACCACCATGTTTGACAGTGGGGATGGTGTTTTTAGGGTTGAAGACTTCTCCTTTTTTACACCAAATGAAGGTGTAAAACAGTTCAATTTTTGTTTCATCTGACCATAAAACAGAAGACCAGAAGTCTTCTTCTTTGTCCAGATGAGCATTTGCAAAGGCCAAGCGGGCTTTTGTGTGCCTTTTCTGGAGAAGTGGCGTTTTCCTTGGTCTGTGTCCGTGGAACCCACTGGTGTGCAGTGTCCGTTGGACTGTCTGCCTTGAGACACCAGCAGAGCCCAGATTCACCAGGATGGCCTTGGTGGTGATCCTTGGATTCTTTTTCACCTCTCCCACTATCCTCCTGGCCAGCACAGGTGTCACTTTTGGCTTCCGACCACGTCCTCTGAGATTTTCCACAGTGCGGAACGTCTTGTATATTTTAATAATACTTTGCACTGTAGCCCCTGGAACTTGAAAACATTTAGATATGGCCTTATAGCCCTTTCCTGACTTGTGAGCAGCCACAATGCGCAGCCGCAGGTCCTTAGTGAGCTCTTTGTCTTAGCCATGACTGTCCACAAACCAACTGCAGAGAGCTGCTGATTTTCACCTGTTGAGTTGATTAAAACAGTTGTTCCCAGTAAATCAGGGTAATTAGGATGCTTTAGACCAGCTTGGACTATTGGAAATGGTATAGAACTTTGGATTTTCCCATAGACTGTGACAGTTTGCAAAGGGTATGAATAATTTTGGACATGCCACTTTTTGTTCAAATGTAAATAAAAGCTGAGGAATATTTTTTTCCACAATGATGCCTCTTGTACTTCATCTTATTATCTTCTGGGAGATGCCTGTGTCATTTACGGTCAAAAAAAAATTGCTGGTTGAATAAAAATAACTAAGTCAAAATTTGCCAGGGGTATGAATAATTTCGGGCACTGTGTGTGTGTGTGTGTGTGTGTGTGTGTATATATATATATATATATATATATATATATATATATATATATAATATATATATATCCCCCTGGTATTGATAATAGAAAGTCAGAATATGGAGACAGGCATGTTATTGAGTGTCAATAAGTATTTCTGTTTGTCATTGTAGATCAAAGAGTAAACTTCAGCAGCACCCAGATCCTTCACACCATGCTGACTGGACGGAGGAGACTCTGAACAGAAGTGCAATTCCACCCAAAACCATACTTATACTCACAGTAACTCATTTCCTCTAATCACATCCTCTTTCTCACCTCGCTCTGCCTATAATATGATACCCAAAGGCTCATGTGCATGCATGGCAGATACCTGCCTGCCCCAAATTCATCACATGCTCCTATTAGTTGCCATTAACACCACAAACAGACTCAGAAACGCATGTATCCACACTTAGTGTGTTTACATTAATCTGTATTCCCTTCCTTTTTTGTCGTTGTTTGCTTCCCTGATAAGCAAACTGAAGAACAGTATTTTGATTGTTTTATTATAATATTTCCCTGTATTTTTATTCAACATGTTAATCTTAATTTGATTAAAACGCTGGGAAAGATAAAGAGCACTTCACCTGTAGCAAGGTGAGAAGTTTTTAGGGTGTATTATTTTGAGGATCTTTGAGTTATTAATTAAGGGCTTTGTTATAAGAGATGTAGGGAATATGGGAAAAAAAATATGCGTTGCTTCAGTCTACAGCTTTCTACATATCCTCTACCGCTGACACTCCTGCAGCTGGTCAGGAATGAACTGCACTATACATAGACTTCTCAGACCTCATCACATTACATCCATTGCAAGAGCTGCACTTATGTGAGAAAAGCTACAATTGTGCTATTAATATCAACAGCAGACTTAAAATGACACTAAAAGGACAAAGACAGCGGGGCAGAGTGAATGAAAGAGACCGAAGAGGAGGAGATGGAAGAATGAAATGCTGGTCAGGGTGCCATCATACAGCAAGCAAAGGAGGAACTGAAGCACAGTACGGTTTCTGTACTGTCTGTGTTGCTTTTGAGCACTGGCAGCTTGGTTACTTGTTGAAAATGTTTTGTTTAAAGCTGAACCACCTGAAAGCTGCTTCAATGAAAAATTAAAAACAAGAAAATGACTGCAGAAACCCTTTTGTCAGCATCTTTAATGGTCTTATATCATCAGTATATCATCCTACTAGCATTTAAACTAGCATTAAAAGCAATACTAAGACTGCATGATATGGACAAAATACCAAAGTTGATATTAGTACGTACTCTAGTTCTATTATTCCTTAAAATATAAAAAGCAAACTGGTGAATCAGTAATGTGACATGGTTAAATATTGGCCTGGATTGTTTTGACCAAAATAATTTACTTTTGTGATTGATATGGATCACAGTACAAAACATTGTGATTGATTAGAGGCCTTGTTTGCATTGCAGCCCTGCAGTATTGTCAAGACCAGTATCACAATATCTGTTAGCAAACAATGTATTGTGCAGCCCTGTGCTGTATTAAAGCCGCAGGTCTGTCAGGTAGACTTTACTTTTCTCTTTCACATTGCTGTATGGCCACGACATTACAGCAAGGGATCTCAGTCAACCTGACATCAAAACTGAGCTTTTCTAACTTGTTAGTTCATCTCTCTGTTCATACTAAAGCATGATTCATGAAATAATTTAAGAGACAAAAAAATCTCGTTCTGTAGTCTTTCATCAAAACGTTACGGCTTTTGCCCATCTCGAAAATGTCTTCTTATTTTTGGTTACATCAACATGCACCAGCAGCTGGGAAAAATATTAACCAATAATGCAATGTTTCACCTCCCCCTCCCACCACCCGACCTGACATGGAGAGAAAACGCTCAGCTAGCTCAGAAACCCTCCCTGTCATTGTGTATCGCTCTGAAAAAACTGCAGTATGGAAGGGAAAAGCATTAGGAATTTCTGTTTTTGTTGACTTCAAGCATTTTTTGCATGTTGCATTTGTAGATCTACAGCACTCTGTGAAAACTAAGTAACATTGAGTTCAGATGTTTTCCTAAAAATCTGTTGGCAGCGATTAGCTTAGTATACTCTCACTGGAGCACCTCTGGCCACTCTGCGTTTTTGCTCTGTCCTGGTTTCTACAAAACCTGTACCAGGTATACGGTTCAGGCATGTGTGGAGCTGAAACAGAGCAAAAATGTTTCTACTCAGGTAATAAGTGTACTGGAAATAAGGCTCCAAAACCAACTGGTTTATGTACAAATGTTGGGGAAAAAAAGAATCACAGAATAGTAGCTAACCGAAAACAAGCAAGCGTCCTTCATAATTAACTTTGCAAAATTGTGATTCTGATAATTTGTCATTTCTCATAATACTTATGTTCCTCAAGCTACATTTTTTATTTTATTTAGGCTCTTTTTAACATTTTGTCTATGACTGTTGTTATATATATAATTTAATGAATATAACAATATATTTAATGAATATAATGAAAATATCATTTTCATGCTTATCTCAAATCATTACAGCCAGTTTAGGTAATTTTATAATGCCATGTATTTTAAAGGTCTGAGTGCTTTTGGCGAGTGTTTAACTCCATCATTTTCTTCCCCAAAAACCTTCTTTTCTTGCTTTCAGAGCTGTGAAAATCTAAATTATTTCAGCCTGTTTTATTTGTTTGTTTGTTTGTTTACTGATATATTTATTTACTTACTAATGCAGTGATGTTCTCTAAAAGTTCTGGTACCATTTTCCATCTTGTATGTCATTTGTACAAAACCATTGAACTTGAAACGGTGCAGTGGCAAGGTTGGCCAATCGGTGACATGCATGTGAGAGTGAACTACCATCAAATCACAGGGGAGGCGGGGTTGGAATATGGGTGGGGAAAAAGGAGGGGTGCAAAACGTTAACTTTGATTGCGAAAGTGTGGTGGCAACTGCAGCTGATATTGAACCAGCTGCAGAGGTGCATTTCGTCCCGACTGCGTAGTGCCTTTATCTTGTAGTGGCACTAATTTTTGCTTTGGGCATCCAAATAAAACCCAGCAGCTGCAGCAATGTCAAACCAGGGTAAACTCGTGCTGGAAAACTACGTTGGTGGAAAGTTCTTGCCATGCAGCAAACACATAGATTCATTCAACCCTTCTACTGGAGAAGTTTATTGCAGAGTGCCGGACAGTGGAGCTGAAGAGGTGAGTGAAGTTTGGCCTGCATATCTGTGATTAGCTTAAATTCACTTGCATGATTTAGCTGGAGTTAGTGTTGCAAACAAGAAACTTATCCATGTGTTTTCTGGAATAGAGTCAAATAACTTTGGAAATTGTAGGAAAGCAGATTAATTAATGAGTAAACTCTGTAGATTGCTGCAGAGTCATGGCTTTGGCCTGCAGGGGCAGCAAGTGCACCTTTGCCCTATCAGACTTTACCATGTCAACAAAGTGATGACTGTGGACACAGCTGATGATTGAACAGCAGCAAGAAACGGCTCAGAGTCCACACTGGAAAAGTAATGCATTGTACTTACCTAATATAAAAGAAAACCACTATTTAATCAGCACATTTACTGTTGTGTTATGGGTAATTTCAGTACAGGACAGCTCTTACTCAGTGGAACTGAGGGGATGGTAATGTGTGTTTGACTCGACATGGTACAATATTTCACAAGCGTTGTTTAATATAAGAGAAATAGGCCTCATTCACTAATATCTTCCTAAGTTTTTTTTTCTCAGATTTGTTCCTGAAAAATGTCCTACAGAAACTACGCCAGATTCATGACGTGTTTGCACCTTTGTGCTCTTGAGTGTGCAGATTCTGTTCTTACCTAAGAACAAATCCTGAATAAGAAAACATTGTCAGAATGTTCATAAAAAACTGTGGGTTTTAAGAAGAAATTTAGCCCATTGTCCATTTTACCACAAACAGTTCTGTTGCACATACAGCATCCAAAACTTCTGTCCACACACTGCTGTGATAATTCACCAGAGATGGGTGAAACCTTCCTGTAAGTACTGTTACTTAAATGAAATAAGGACTTAAACAGAAGTTTCATCTTTTTTTTTCCCCCGAAATGTTTATAATTCAGTCTTTCAGAGTGGTTTGATGTGAAATGAGAAACTTTACAGTGGTGGTGATAGGAACCAGGGGTCATGTCTACAGCACAAATATAGCCATTTCATTTACTATCCAAAACCTTACAACGACCTGTATGTACCTCTCTGAACATAATTTTAGGCCAAAACTGTTGTAAAAAGACGTCTCTGTTATTCTTAATCGTTTGATGCACCAACTTTCTGTGAGGGAGCTTTTCCAATCACCATCACTGTGATTTATGTATGCAGACATTTTAAAAATATGTGGAATTCCCCTTAAAGTAGACATAAACATGGCTTCCAAAAAACATCGTGAGTAAAATGAAAGTTCCAGTAACCTTAAAATTTCTCTAGAACTGCAGTGCACGGATGTCTTAGTACATCCAGCCTAAGAACTGAAGGCTGTTATACTCTTTTCTTTTTGTTATAAAACAATGCCAAAGCTCGAAAAAGAGAGGGATGAGCAACAGCAGCTGAGTATTATTTATTTATTATAGTATTATTATTATTTATTATATTTATTTATTTAATTCAATTGATAAGTCAATAAAGTCATTCTAAGTGGTTTGATGTAAAATGTGCTGTTCTACAAAAACCTTTTTTTTTTTCACAGTGGTGAAAGGAAATGGGCCACAATGTCTATTTGCATCAATGTGTTTAAATCTCAGTGATTTAATTATGCAAAAAATTTGGTGGAATCACCTTCTGATTACAGAGAACTATTCACTAATGAATGTCTGATAATGCAACATCATTGGACATCTTATCTTGTTTGGAGAACTGCCAGTTCTGATGTTGAATTGTTTATGCCTGAATTGGGTCCATACGTTTCCTGTTTTCATAGATATCAGTCATACAGTGTCAGAAGCTGCACCTGCAAGTCTATTTGAGATCACTGTTTCATTTCACATGAAACCACATAAATGACTGTTTACATCTCTGTGTTTTCATTATAGAAAAATGTAGAAAAATTGGTGGAATTCCCCACTAATGACATTTATACTCCACCTCTTAACTGTGTTACTTCACAACACATGCTAAAAAACAAGAGGAGAATCTTCTTGTGGCAAGAATAATTAATAAATGGTAATGAGGTCATTATCATAATGCACGGGTTATTGTGTGTGTAGTCACCGTAAGAACCTTTGCCTGTAGGTGGAGGCTGCAGTGACAGCAGCCAAAGAGGCGTTTCCTAGCTGGTCAGCGAAGAGTCCAGCAGAGAGAGCTCGGCTGCTGAATAAACTGGCTGACTTGCTGGAGGCTCGTCTGGAGGAGTTTGCCCAGGCTGAGTCTAAAGACCAGGGTAAGCCTCAACACTCCACACTATAGCCTGCACAAGCAAGATTAGCTCCATAAACATTAAAGATATGATAAGTATTTTGTATTGTTATATTTTTTTTTACCCAACCTCCTAAAATTAGGGCCAATCGAATCATATTTACGCAGTTTTCCCCTGGCCATAATGAGGTGAGTTATGTTTGGTGTCTGAAGTTTGCTTCTTGCGCTTCAAGGCTAACAATAAGTAATGTTCTGTCGAATACATGGCACTGCAGGCCTGCTGTCAGCACAGGCAAACTGCATTTGAGCCAAAAGTAGGCCACATGTCCTTAAACAGTCCTGGGTCACATCTGGCAGAGAAATGATTGTATGTTGGCTTATGTAGCAATTTTTGTTAAGGGAAAAAAAAAATAGATTTAACACAATCTGTCTCAATACTAGGAACATTACTAAATATCCTACTAATATCATACAACCGAATTAAATTTAAATGATTATGTTTAAAATACGTTTAAAATTATTTGTGGCTGACTTAATTTTCCAGCACCTGGATTCAAGTGAATTCATAACGGTCATCTCATGACGATATGTGGGCCGGATGAAAGTAGTAGGGGAGAGCAGAGCACAACCTAAACCATTTTGTTTTTTGTTCAATAATTTTAAAAATATTGAAGTTGGAATGATCATGTTTTCATACAAACAACATATACATCTCTGCTACAAACAAACACTTGAACTTGTTTATAGCACCTACTGTTCATGTACAATTCCACTAAAAGTGATGGAAAGTGTGATGTTAACTGTAACAGACAGAAGGTTTGCTGTAACACTTGCTAGAAAAGTCTGACAAATTAGTACAAAGTTCAGTATAATTTTATGTTGTTAGAAACAAATATATTTTCCAACCATGCTGCATTACATATTATTTATCTCTAAGCCATACTGACAGATCAATTGATAGATAAACACACACATTAAATTATATGTGAATACTGACTTGAGACTGTGTGTCAATTTATTTGTTGTCCAGTGTAGGACAGCAAAGGAAAATCATGACGCATCAGTAAAATATGGAGCATTGTTTCTGAAGATCTACAGTTTTACCAGCTGTTAACATCAATTCCATTAATATACTTATTTAAAACCAAAATAGTAACATCTGAAAAATACTAATTAAGTCCCTGTTTTCAGATTTTTTTTTTCTTTTCCATCTTAACATCTGTGTAAACATATGGAACAAAAAGACAACATTTATTTTATTTGCCTTTGTTCGCTAAAGGTGACTTAGTTGTAACGCTGTGTAACAGCTAACCCAGCAGTACGGAGGCTGAACTTACGCCTAGCTAGCACTTGCTGTGAGCTTGTCACCTGCTTCAAAACTCTGCTACATTGTCAGCAACAAGATGGTGATTAAAGTAATATAAGGTTGGATTTTGTGATTTACACAAACAGCTATGTAACCGAAAAAATGTGTGTTGAAAAAAATTACCTACATGCCCTGAAAACACTCTTTGGCACAGATCTTAATAAAACACTGATGAATTGCTCTGAATTTTCATGGGAGACTGTGTCTAGGAAATGTGGTAATGTGGCCAGAAGCACACGCTGCTTGACTTTGTTTAACATCGTAAAAAGCCTGTGTTAAATTGTGCCCCGCATTAGTTTGTTCCCCGCACTCCCCTAAAAGTGGGCTTAAACTGGGCCACCACTCTTTTGCTATCTGGGGTGGTTTCTTGTAGAGCAAAAATGACTAAAAGGCTAAAAACCGTAGTAACAATCAGCATAAGCCTGAATTTTTGCCTATATGTTTTTTGTGTTCATAGACTTCAGTATGTCTTATGGTGTCAGAAACCACATTAGCAAGTCTATTTGAGATTACTTAACTGAAATTTGAGTGAAGTTATGACTGTGGCACTATGTTAAAAGCTGCCATTGCTCATTAGCTACGTTAGCCTCGTAGCTCCAGTGCAAAACTAAAGAAGCAAACTTTGAACCACGTCTTGGCTGACTGACTGCAGTTGGAGCAAGGGGAAAATTGAGTAAATTAGATTTTTATGGCTGAACCATCACTTTAAAGCTGTATTTAGGGGTCACTGCTGCTAGGATATCTGCCCTTTTATATCACAGCGGGGCCTGTAAGAATGAGTGTCTGCCCTTTTTGTGCTTAATGATCCAGATTGTTCTCTGCTCTCTTTCCTCCACCTGTTTCTATTTTTGTCTCAGGGAAGACGATAACCGCTGCCCGAAATGTTGATATCCCTCGTGCTGTATATAACTTCAGATACTTCGCCTCATCCATCCTGTACCACACTACAGAATGCAGTCAGATGGACCACATGGGCTGCGTTAATTACACCATCCGCTGCCCGGTGGGAGTGGGTAAGAGTGTGTGAGTGTGTGTGTGTGTGTGTGGTGTGCAGAGAGTCAGAAAGTCATTTCTACATGTACTGCCCTCCAGCTGATTTAATAGAGAGAATGAATGTGATTCTGTCAGTCTGTTGCTGCTCTAATAGGCCTCTAAAGCCATGTTGTCATTCATCTGAATCATCTGAAGATGGCGATTCAACTGCATCAGTTTTGGAATGTTAAAATTGATTACGGTAAAATAATAATAAACAACACAAAGTTTGGAATCATGGTTTAAATGAAGTTCATACTTCACAAGTGTCCAGTAATTAGCAGAATGCTATGAAAAAAAAAAAAAAGATTTGTCCAGAATGATGAACAAAGCTATGGGAATTCTAAAATAACTGACATAGCTGTATAGCACTGAGAAGAGTTATAATAAATTTAACCTTCCAATAAAATATTAATTATAAATGAAACATCTGAAATGACCTTTTAGAGAATATTTTGTATTACTTAAATCTTCATTGTGTTATGCCAAAAATGCAATAAATAAATAAATAAATAATGGCAAATGATTCCAAAGTTTTTGCAAACTTTAAAAGTAATTCTGAATTGGATCAAAATAGGCGAACGACACCTAACTATGTTGAAAATTGAGGTTTTATGATGACTTAAATGGCTTTCTAAAGAATAGTAATTAAATCTTGTCACTGGAGAGTGAGTGTTATGAGATTTCTCCCTCTACATGTGGATATTATATATACGTGAGGATATTATTTATACAGTGAGAGAAAGAGAACCACAATGGGCAGTAATAATGCAGTGATATAACACTGCTGTCTCTCCATAGCTGGTCTGATCAGTCCATGGAACCTGCCCCTGTACCTCCTCACCTGGAAGATTGCACCAGCCGTTGCTCTGGGCAACACTGTGGTGGCTAAGCCCAGTGAGATGACCTCAGTCACCGCCTGGATGATGTGTCAGCTACTGGAGGAGGCCGGTGAGGAGTGTGTGTGTGTGTGTGTGTGTGTGACCTGTAGCTTTGTGCTGTAGCTAGAAAAATTACAATATCAAATGAACTTCTTTCAATTTTGGAATTCCTTTCTCCACACTTTGGAATTCCTTACACTTCTGTTTCTTCTTACTGAACTCCTCTAAAAATGTTCCTTCTGTGTGTGTTGGTGTGTGTTCAGGTTTTCCACCTGGTGTGGTCAACATCGTGTTTGGGACTGGTCCGCGTGCGGGTGATGCTCTGGTGGCCCACCCTGATGTGCCTTTAATATCATTCACCGGCAGCACAGCTACAGCCAGAGTAATAACAGAGCGCAGCGCCCCCTACTGTAAGAAGCTCTCGCTGGAACTTGGTGGCAAAAACCCTGCTGTTGTATTCGCTGATGCTGACCTGGAGGAGTGCATCAGAACCACCGTGCGCTCCAGCTTCTCCAATCAGGTGAGCCCTTTCACTCAACTCAGCTCAGACACACAGCTCACACTGACTCTCAGAGCCACTGATTAGCTCGCTGTCATTTCAGGCATCAGAAGAGCCAGGGGTATTCCACTGACTTTTAAAGGGGAATTCCACTGACTTTTCAAAATTTTTGCCTAATTTGGTTGTTTAGATGTAAACAAAGTCATTCAGATTGGTTTGATGTGAAATACTGTAAGTGTTGTAGAGAAACTTGCGGTCAGATTTTTTTTTACAGTGGTGGTGATAGGAACTGAGAGTCTGTGTCTACAACACACACATATATATATATATATATATATATATATATATATATATATATATATATATATATATATATATATATATATATACTCAGAAGATATGTATAAGTTCACTGGCGATTTTTCATATATATATATATATATATATATATATATATATATACTCAGAAGATATGTATAAGTTCACTGGCGATTTTACATATACACTCACACATATATATATATATATATATATATATATATATAAATAAATAAATAAATAAATCTCAAAATGTCTGTGAACCTCTGAAACAGTAATTTGAAGAAATAACGTGTAAATAACAATAACTGTCAAGAGACACTCACTTGATCGGGAATAATTATTGTTGTTTTGTTTGTTTGTTTGTTTCTGTGTTTGAATGCTCTGTTTGCTGTTCTTGTCATGTTCTGTTAAATTGAAGTGACAATTTAAAAAAAAAAAATCAGTTACCTGACTATAAAATACACTGCCACGTGGAGGCGCTCATGCTCCATCAGTCCTACATCACCCCTCTCTTCTCTCTGGCAGGGAGAGATCTGTCTGTGTACCAGCAGGATCTTTATTGAGCGGAGTATTTACCCACAGTTCCTGGCAAAGTTTGTGGACGCGGCTCGACAGTGGAAAACTGGCGTGCCCTCTGACCCCTCCAACAACAACGGTGCACTAGTGAGCAAGGAGCACTTGGAGAAGGTCAGACAATGCAATATTACAGCATTATCACTCTTATCGGTGTTACATACACATGTCAGGTTGTTCTCAGCAGCAGGAAGGCTGAAATGTTATAGAATGAGTTTAGAGCTGTGAGGTCAACATGACATTTGTATATAAAATTATATTACAGTTATATCTGATTAGTCCTTATACAGTCATATGCAAAAGTTTGGAACCCCTGGTTAAATTACTTGTTTTGTTGATTAAGTAAAATATATTAGCACAAGTAAAATATATTAGCAACCCAATGGGGAACTGTAAAGCACAATTTTTATTTATTCGCTGAAAAAAAACAACAAATAGAAAAATGTGCCATAACTTTTGCACGGGCCACATTTGATGTTTATTTTTTCCCCAGTGTGTTAAATTCAATAAATAAACAGTAATTGTGCAATTTAAAATGTGCAGAAGTGTGTTCTCCGTAGAGGATGTGTAACTTATTAGAAGAAATATTAGAAAATCAACAAAATGTCATTCGACCAGGGGCACCCAAACTTTTCCATGCAAGATTTATTACAGTTATATAAGTTCAGACATATAATTGCTGTCAGATCAAGAGCTCGTAACATTTATTTTAACGTATAATTTTCATTTCAAAACGCCAGCTTTCTTATTTGGACAAATAGAAATGGTCCAGAAGTACTTGTTATAAAATTGCATTGATATACACTAAAGTTAAGAACGGTTATTCCTTCTCTTATATATTTCTTCTCCTCCTTGATAAATAGATGGAGAATTTATTAATTGGATAGGAAACTCAAGAGACAGTTGCAGCAACAGAACTGTTCAAATCATCTATAATTTGATGCTGTTATATTAATATCTGGGATCTGTTTCAATATGATGTTTGCCACACCCTCAGCAACTTCGATTTAGAAGTGTCATACCCAAAGAATTTGTAGAGAGGAGAATCGCCACTCGGTAATGTCTTTATGGTTTGTCAAACACTAGAGGGCACTCCAGAGTCAGTCCAAAATGAATGGGTTAATATGGGGCATTTTACACATTTAAACATTTTTCTGTAGAAAAATGCACTCATTTCGTGATCACAGAACAGCATAAAACACTGCAGTTATATTTTTGAACTCCAGTTTTAGGAGTTTATAAAGGAGCTTCTTGTATGTCCGTGTACTAAGCCATGACACTGGCCAGTCAACACTCAGTAGCAGTAACTCTAGTGTTCTACTGCTCAAAACCTGTTTACTGTAGAAAAAAAGAACTGTACAGGTAAGTGTTCCTTGTTTTTTTAGTGAAATACGACCTTCTACTTTTTAAACTTAAAGGGAGGTCCAGGACAAGTGGTGAGAAATTATTTTAACTCTTCGTTTTTAGCCGTTTAGCTCCATTTGTCCCCATTCATTTAGGACTTGCACGCTAGTGCCTTCTGGCATTTTTGGTCATATTTTTGATATAATGGGAAGAATAGGAGGTGGCCAGGATCCCCATAAACTGGCTCTGGTCATACCTACATTACAGAAGTGGCCAACTCAGCACCAAAGGAGGATGAGGAAGTGAGGAGTGTTTTTTTTCATCCAGAGCGGACTCGCCCTCCACTAGGTTAGCCTCAGGGAGCTGATATTCTAGCAATGCAAACTTTTTTTTGAGATACTGTATGCACATTTTGTGAAGAATTACCTTTTCTAGTTCTAAGCTTTGCTTTAAGCTTTTGATGTAGTAAAAATAGAAATGATTCATATACAGACAGATGCTTTCAAACACTAACCAGACAAAGGCGAGTGTGTGTAAAGCACTTTTCTGAGCTTGGCAAAAATGGTGTCATACATACTTGAATGTTTTTTTACATTCAAGCTCATCTGTGGCCGTCAGAAGGTGCTGGAATTTGGTAATTACAAGCCATTTACACTGTCACTGTTAGCTGAGGAGCTGCAGAGCCCTTTAGGTTGAAGCCTGAGACCACAGCACCGCCTGAAGTGGCTGACTGAGGGAGGGGCACCGTAGGTAGTGAGCACAGAAAGCCAGCTAATGGCCAGCAGCTAACCCCAAGAGACTGGCTTTTCCTTGCACTCTCTTTCCCCTCTTTAACTCATTACATTCTGATGTCCTTCAACATCAAACTGATCTTGCCTCAGACTGCAACTCACTACATGGGAGGTCAGGGGCTTGTTTTGCACTGTATGTATGTTGCATTATCTGTGTTTATTTTTGGCATACTTGTACAAAGGTAATAACAAAATTAATACAATAAGAACAATTTCAACCAGTATGTGAATCACTGTATCACCCACAACTGTTGCAATCTATTGCCTTTATTTTTGTTGGTGCTATCTGCATAGCCTTTAGCTTGCTAGTGGGCAAGCTAGAGTGTAAAGTGTTTTATTGCTAGGGCTTGTAAACAGCTTGGCCAGCCATTGTTTTGGAATTTAAAAAGGGAATTCTGACAGATCGCAGTGATTTCTGGGCAAGTTCTGATACTGAAAGTCGACTTTTGTGTGCACTTGATCCCTAGCCCCTCTGAGGGAATCGTATTTGAGCTATAGTAATGGAACAGCCCTTAAGATAGAATTAGGGGTTCCCCCTGAAGAGTATTGGGTTTCTTTTTTTTCCCCCATATGCTTGAAAATGCCAGCTTCACTTTACATTGTGTGTAAATCAATGCAATAGAAAACGTCATCACAAAATTACTCTTTGTTAAATCTCATTACATTAGCATATGTTACGTTTAAGTATGATTTTTTTCCCTTGTCCTATTAAGTTACTGTTTTGGTGATATGAGGTTTTTGTTATGACAACGGCAATATTCAAAGGTGCTACACTGTTTACTGATACTGGTACTGATCTTTCTTGTGAAAGCATGCAGAAAATAGCTTGGTTAATGTTAAGCTTGGCAGACCTTTGAATTCCAGTTTACTCTCACAACTTTCGTTTTAACTTTGGCTCCCTTTTTTCAGGTCAGAGGCTATGTGTCGTTGGCACGGGCAGAGGGAGCCCAGGTGCATTGTGGGGAGGGTGTCGACACTCTTAACTTGCCACCGCAAAATGCGGGTGGTTATTTTATGCTGCCCACCGTCATCACCGGGGTAAAAGACTCCTCCCGAGTGATGCAGGAAGAGATATTCGGCCCTGTCACCTGCCTGACCCCCTTTGACCAGGAAGAAGAAGCGATAGCAAGGGCTAACGGCGTGCGCTATGGCCTGGCAGCCACGGTGTGGTCGCGGGACGTGGGGCGAGTGCACCGGGTTGCTAGGCAACTGCAGGCTGGGATGGTGTGGACCAATTGCTGGATGATCAGAGATTTGAACCTCCCGTTCGGGGGCATGAAGTGTTCAGGCATCGGGAGAGAAGGAGGGAAAGACTCCTATCACTTCTTCACGGAGGTCAAGAGTATCACAGTCAAACACTGAGTTACTGCCAGCACAAATACCTTGTAGCTCCACCTGGCTGGTGTACAGTTAGAGACTGTAGCTTATCTGTTAAATGCTTTTTTGTGTCTACACAGTTTCTGACCACAGATCTGCTCTTGGCTGGATAGTTGGGTGGTGGTCCACTCTCAGTCTAGCAGTGACACTGATGAATGTGAAAACTTGTCCCAGCACCACACACACTACCATGTCAATGTCACTGCTATGCTGAGAATGATCCACTACCCAAATAATATCTGGACAGCAGTGGTCCTGGGGTCAAAAACTGACCAACAATGAATGGGAATGGGATGAGAGAGAGAGGAGAAAATCAAGCTCCACTCTTGCTTAACATCTGAAAAACTGTGCATGACAACAGGGATGCTATAGTTTGTAACTGTCCACCTATATAGGGATCCAACAAGGTAAGGGAAGCTTATAAAATGGCCAATGAATGTTCCTAATAAAGTGGCCCATAAGTAGAAGTATTCTCACTGGTCACTTTATTAGGTACAGTCCTGTGCAAAACTGAGACAGCACCATAAACTTTATTTAATTTCCAGTCAAAATGACCAATAAATACAGGATATTTATTTTCAGCATCAGGAAATATGTATTTAACAGGAAATTACACAGAAGCCCCAACAACTAAATCTAATATCACATTTGTATGTATTTTGTGTTTGTCCACTCTTTGCCTTTATTACAGCTTCGGTTGTTTAAATGAAAAGTTTTGGAAACTCCTGTTTTTCACTTATTGTCCTGTGACTTTCTCCTTCCTTATGCAAGTGGATTATTTTATATCGAATCTCTTCAGAAATATCTCCTGAAAAATGAATGACTTCTTCTTAATGGCCAATTTGACTTGAAGATTAATAAATGAAAGGTGGTCTTTGACTTTTGCAAGGTAATAAAGTAGCCAGTAGGTATACAATATATTTACCAAACTGTAAATCATTAAGGTTATTAATCACAGCAAGCTAGATGTAAATGTTTCCACCTACCCTTCGCATTCCTTTAATATTGACATTAGCTTTTATAAGTGCTACTTTACACTCATGAACGCACACCCGTGTCATGTAGAGCTGTAATTCGATTGGCCTGCTATCATTTTCCCATGGCCTTGATCTGATTTGGAGTGTGTGTTGGCAGTTTTGCAGAGTGTGGCAAATGACTTTTACATACACACACACCATTTTCTGTAGAAGCCCACAGTCATCCTGTGCTTCGCTGTAACAGAATGTTCTGTGTGTGTGCATCAGCCCCTGCTGCTGTTCCACTGTTCCCCTCACGCTGTCCACACAACAATCTGACTTGCCACATCGCATCACACACTGGTCCAAGTAACAAACTCCAGAAAATTAGTCTGGCCGTTCACTTCATCTTCATGCACTGTTCTGAGGATCCAGAAAGCACAACAGTGCGTGAAAGAAACAAAAACAATGTAGACATTTTCTCTGATTATGAGAAATGTTTTAGAGAATTGGATATGTGTTTCAGAAACTCTACACTTGACTTGGACTGAGCGACTGGAGCTTGTAATGAGCCCAACAGGACCTGATTGCTCATGTTTGGTTTGGTTGGCAGAGATGAAGACCAGTGGGGTCACTGACCTGGGGCCTCTGACTCTCATAGGCATCAGACCACAAATAGCTCAAATACTTGGGACAGTCTCCTGCAGATACAAACATTAGATTAACAAACAGCTATTGAATGTCTGTTGAAGAAACTAAATAATTATAAGAATTGAAGAAGTTTTATCTGCTGTCAGCCCAGTTTTATATTATCGACTCATGGGGTTTCTGTTGTTGCACTTTAAATGAGATGTTTCAGATGGTGCAGTGATAGTGGTGATAGTGTTTACACTTTCATGTGCGCAGTATCATTGCATATTGCATTATCAGTTTGGCCTTAAAGAAAATGGGAAGAAATCATGATCACCAACAATTCCTGTTGCTCAGTAAAGTCACATACATACATTATCTCCCACTCATTGCTCGCTAGCAGCTCAACATTCACAACATTTCACACAGAGAAAAAGGTGTCCTTGTTAGTCTGATAACAGAATTAAAAATAATTAATATATAAATAAAAATTAAGTTGAATTAATTGGGAGATGGCCACTAGGAAGCCTGCAGAAAAAGTTTAATGAATAAATGTTTTTGTTATGTGTTATTGTTTATAGTTTGGGGGGCCTCTGATGATCTCTTCCTGTTGGAGATGTGGGAAATAAACTGCGCATTATGGAAGGTTTGTGCAGATTAAAAATGTTGGGATGTTGTTAGAAAGCATTGCCTAAATAAATAATTTTTTAAAGCAGAATTTAACTGTAATTTTAGACAGTTGATTTTTTATTTATCACATTGTTATTTTTTCTATGGTGGCTATTAGTTATCGGTGCTATGTGGAAGTTTAATAGCGTAGTCTGGTCAGGTTTTATTTGGCACTTTGGCTGACGATGGGCCGAATTGGGTTCCGGAGACTCTGGTCAGTTTGTGACTCAAAACTTGATGATGGATCAGGTTGGGTTAGGTTTGCAAGTTTGTCAGTTTCAGGTTGAGTTTAAAACCTAATAGATGTTCATGGCAAGTTGGGATTAATCTGAAAGTTCTTGGGCTGTATTTGTGTGTGGACCAACAATGACTGATTACTGAGGACAATAATTTCCCTAAGTTATAGCCCAGACTGCTTTTGCAACAACAAGAGGTCATTTAAGGCCTCATATTCTGCATTTTCTTTGGTCCATTTATGATGTTTGTGTGGTTTTGTGTACCCAAAACAGTCATAAGCCATTTTTCCATGACCGTTTACCAACCTCTCTTTATCCCTCAAAATGAAACAGGCTGCTTTTGCTACTGTGTCTTTAGGACTGATATATGTAAATGGGCTCTGTTCTGATTAGTTGCCATTTTGTGACTCATTCAAAAAGCAGTCCAGGCTGAAACACTCGTTAGAACTTTAACATAAGTGAGAGGAACTAAACTGCTATAGGCTGAATAGCCAGATATGTGTAATTGCAATGGTTTTCATGACCTCTGTGGGTTGTTTTAGCAGCTTAGTTGCCTTATGTGGACTGTATAGAGTTGGAAGTGAATGATAAGTTTTAAATAAACAATGTTTAAGTACTACATCAAACCTTTTTGTTTTAAACTGGTGAGGAAAATTCAGTTTCTGTGAAATAGGCCCCTCAAAACACTCTCATAATAGAAGACAATGGAAAGCTTCCAGCATCTGCCCACTGATTTCTACTATGAGTATTTTTTGAATTAACTGGTTTTCTGTTCTGGTTTTCTCAAAACTATTGCACAAGATAATAGACCATATGCAACAGATTCAGCAGATAAGGATTTGAACAACACTGAACTATTACTTTAACTGAAGTCTCTTCAGGCCCTCAATAGCTGTAAAATAAGCAAACAGTGAGTGGAAAGTCATGTGAAGTTTGCAGGTTTGGATTGAGGACATGAATGGTGCAAAAAGGAAGTTTTAAACTTCAGTATGAACATAAAAAATAAAACATCTGGCTACAAAAGACTTTGTGAGGTGTGGTGGATTGGCACGACGCAGAGAGAGTGAATATTGTGTTAATGAAAGAGGCATTACAGCGTCTGGGAGGAAGGCTGCTTTAAGAAAGCAGAAAAAACATTGAAGGAAACGTGTAAATGTGGTCAGTCACGTCCCTCCGTCATTCAATCAAAACGCTCAGAGGCCCACTGCCTCCACACCCAGCTCAGAGTAAGCTTTTATTTTGACTTGATTGCAGGCGATGCCCACAGCATTCCAAACACACACAAAGTACACGTAAAGTCTGGACACATCTACTCATTTTCTTTATTGATACCGTTTTCCACATTTTTGAGTAATGATGAAGACATCAGAAGTATTCAGTGACCAAAAAACGGCCCATATCCTACATTTTCTGGTATGTTATTGTTTTCGCTGAGGTCCACTTTTGCAAGGTTTTACTTACATAAAAAAGTCATAATTCCTTTTTTCAAAGCCATTTTCGACATCTCTTTGTCCATTAGAATTAAACAGACTTCTTACTGTGCCTTTAGGAATGATATACAGTATGTAAAGGCTTGAACAGCCCCAGTCAAATGACATGTATTGTTGATTTTCTAAGTGAAAATAAGTTAGCACATACTCTACAGAGAACACACTTAAATATGGCATTTTTCTGCTAATTTTAGTGCAAACATTTACAGTTTATTTGCTGAATTTAACATATTGGAGAAAATAAAGTAGAAAATATTAAATCTGTCATAACTTTTACACAGGCACATTTGTTCCAATTTGTTAAATTCAGCAAATAAACAGTAATTGTGCAGTAAAATGTGTAGAAGTGTGCTTCTTTGTGGAGGTTGGTTCACTTATTTTCATAAAAAATCAACGAAATGCCATTGGATCACAGGTGCCAAAACTTCTGCATATGACTGTGTGTAAATGACCTCTGCTCTGTTTGTAAGCACTGTATTGTGGCTCATTTAAAAAAACAGTCCAAACTCTAGGCTGACTAGGTGGATATATGTAGATGCATACGTTTTTTGTGACATCACAAAAACAGTGAATTCAAACTGGGCCATTTTTACAGCTTATCTTTCGTATGTGCACCCTACAAACTGGGAAGCAAACCTTATGGGAAACTAACAATGTTCACATACCACTTTTTTCCATGATATGGTCTCTTTAATCAAAGCCTTTTACTATTTTAGATACCCTGTTTGCCTTGATGCAGCTTTGCGTAGCCTTGCCATTATCTTAAGCAGTTTCATGAGGAGTGATCCAAATTGCTTTTCCAACAGGATTGAAGAAGTTCCATACATGCTGAGAATTATTTTATTTTGTACATAAAGTCATATATAGGCGTGAGCTTCATTATTTGTATTTCCATTTGAAACTAATTTCAAGCATTAGGCCTCAGCTTAACATAACATGCATTCAATCACATGTGTCCAAACTTTCCTGTGATACTGCACACACACACACACTTGTTGGAAAGCCAGGGGTTATTTCCCTTGGCTGAAGGCCTGCTCATGCTCCTGTGTTGCTATGTGCTCGCGTGCCGAAGCCGTGTGCGAGGGCTCCGTTATCGCGGCTGGACGTGCAGAACCAGGCCTTGCCGATTGGCTGCTGAGTCAGCGGCCCACCACCGGAAACCCCTCAGTCCAGGCCTGGGGTATCAGCACAGCCTGTCAGCCTTTTCAACTCCTGCTTCAGTTCAGCCACCTTGCTCAGGCTCTAAACACAATAGATGCCTGATAGAGAAAGAGAGTCAGGATAACTCTGCCTCTTCTCAGTTACGTTAAAGGGAGAGTTCATTCATCTGAAAGAGACTTGCTCATGCAGTTAAAGCATTGTACAAAAATGTAATAAAAAACAAAAAATTTGGGAGTATGTTGCATTGCCAAAATCAGCAGTAGCCGTCTTCTTGACATGAAATACATTTTGTCTGTACTTTTGTTCAGTACAGTGTTTCGTACAGTGTTACAAACCACATGAGCAAGTGTATTTGAGGTTACTTAAAAGCTCAACACTGAGGCGAATGTGTGATGATTTAGACATAGAGCTTGCAGAAATTGGTGTATGTTAGTTTCTACTGCTTTTTAGCTACTTTAACATCATAGCTATAAAATGCTATTTCTGCCTGTTTTTGAGCTCCTTCTGTTTTTTGCATCATGAGAGATTTTCAATAACATTGATGAAATATGTTTCAATGGAAATGTGTATGATGTACAAAATTAGGGGTGAACTGCATTTTCATCTTTGTAGGTGAGCGAGCAAATCAAGTGTTTCTATTGTATTTAAATGCCATTTTATTGTGGCAATTGTACATGATTGTTTGAAGAAAGCTGCAGTTTTGCTGTCAGTTTTATCTTGGCATGGCTGTCTTTGTGGAAAGCCTTGAATTGTTTTCACAGCAGGGGGTTCTCACCTCTCCCTTTTCACCCTTAATTGCTCGCTAGCAGCTCAACACAACATTTCACATACAGAGAGCCAACAGTGTCCTAGTTAATCTGGCAACAGACAATCTGGATTTGCAGGGGAAAATATTTTATTTGATCATATTTAATAAAAATATCTGGGGTTGCTTTCCATTCCACCTGTTGAATGGCTGCTAGAGGGCCACAGTCATTTATAGAACAGGGATAAACAATATTGGCCATGTGAAGCACCAAAAACTCTTTGAGTATGAATAGCTCCCCCTTGTGGAGAATGTTCAGTCTGCTGAAAGTGAGTGAGTAAGTAAAAGTGTAAAAGAGTGGTTTCAAGCAAAATCCTATCATGCTGTCAGTATAATATCAAACTGAGGGCCACTATCATGTATAGAATAAGGACAAAATGTATTGGGGATGTAAAGGACCAAAAACTATTTGAGTGTGAATAGCTCCCCCTTTTGGAGAATGTTCAGCCTGCTAAAAGTGAGTGAGTAAGTAAATATGAGAACGAGTGCTTTACAAGCAACAGACTGTCATGTTGTCAGTGTAATATCAAACTCCTAAACAACAATTACTACCAAATGTCTTCACTAGTGCACCATATTGTGCTCAAACAAGCTGTCATGCAAAGTCTTACACAAGGTCTCACTAGTTTACATTTTTTTAGCCATATGTGTGACATGTGCAAGCTATACACCATGATCCACTCATTATACATGTGTGACTTGGGATCCTTTAATGTCTTCACAGCCTTAGTGTCAGAAACAGGTGTGTGTGGGCGTTTGTGAGCAAATATAGCGTGAGAACGGGACAGCAGGTCAGCATTAGCCTGCTCTAATGCTCCTCTGTGGGCTCTGCAGGGTGGAGGGAGAACTAATGGCCAAGTGGCATATCGCTGACTCCTGTGAAAACGCTTTCAGACTAGGTTAAACAAACGCAGAGCAAGAAAAGCCAGAGAGAGAGGAAAATGAATGGAGGGTAAGCACTGCCCTCGTTCTTTTCCTTTTTCTTGTGTGTATGGCCTGGGAAGTACATGGTGGAAGATCACGTAGCCAGTGAAACTCTCTGCAGAGGGCAGGGCCCTGTGTGTGTGTGTATGTGTGCCAACAGCACCCAGCCCATCCGCTCGCTGTGTGAAGAGTGGATGGGGCCTCCAAGTGCTCTGATCTGAGTAGCTTCTGAGGCCACTTTATTGGTTAATAGCAGTTTGCAATTACATTATATAGTCAAAAGTATGTAGACATCTACTCTTTCACTGATTTTTCAGCATTTCTGCATAATGCAGTGCCTATAAACAGTCAGTGGTTTGATGTAAAATGGTTAATTGTAGAGAAACTCATTTAGATTTCTTTACAGTGGTGCTGATAGGAACCAGAATTCACAATATCAACAATGCAAATACAACCATTTTCTTTACTATCCAAGCTGACCAGTGAACACACACATCTTCTGAGTTTTTATACATAATGTTGATAATGCTAAAATAGAAGTAAATTTAGAGTTTTATTTTGGCACTTCTTTGCCTTACAGCAGTCTAAGCCATAAATGTGTTTTAAATATGTATGTTTTAGGCCAAAGCTTTATCTCAAAGCTATTGTAAAATGATTATTATACAATATGAGAGTGCGCAATTGAACACTTGTCAGTATTTCATTTAAATGTATTGTTATTCTATCTGCTTATATTAGGGCTGTACAGCCTATTGTTTGATATTGTCTATATTATCCTGATATTGGCTTTCACAGCACTCACATGATCCAACAAATGTAAATAATGTTGGTCTTTAACTACATAAAAGTTTATCAAAGGTTATCAAAGGTTCACTAATGTGTTTTTAATGCATCAAAAGCTATATTGCAATAGTATTGTGTAGCAGTCATAGAGTGATACTTACCTCATTGCAAAAAATGGTATCTTAGCCACTGAAATTGTCCTAAATCTAGTCAATATATTGAATATTTCTCTTAGCTATTTAAGCTTATTTATTTGTAGATTTTTTTTTACTTGTTTTGAGTAATTTTATTAAGGGAAATGATCTCACTGTATTGACAGATAATTTTGCTCATTTTATAGTCAATATAGTGAGATCATTTGACTTAATAAAATTACTTAAAACTAGTAAACCTTATGAAAATAAGTTAAATTATGTTTTAATAAGCTTGTAACAATCTAAAAATGAGAAATATTAGCTATATTGACTAGATTTAATATCATTTCATTTGATTTTACAGTGCTCCATTTGGGAATACTTAATGTGGGTAAATGTTTGACATGTTAAAATATCACAATGTTTATCATCAAAACATTAAACGGTACAATGTAACCTTATCATAGTACAGGGGTCGGCAACCCAAATGTTAAGAAGAGCCATTTTGGCCTTTCAACAAAAATCAAACCATCTTGAGATCCCCAACATTTTATGTCCATTTTACCATCTTGGCTGTAAATATGTCTCAGTATGTGCTAATGCACTAGTATAGGATAAAAAATATAATACAAACAAAACGCAGATCTGCTTTAAGCTTTAGCTCAGCTATAGCTGCTTTTTCTCACATCTCCGGCAGGAAACTTTTCCACATAAGTAGAATAGTTTCTTGTAAAATGTCTCTCAACGTTCGACCTTTCACAAGGCTGAGGTCAGTTAACGTTCCACCTTAAATGGCACCAGAATGTAATAGCGAACAAAAAACTTCAGCTTTGCAAGGTTTTAGTGTTTGACAGTGTCTTGTTACAGATTAAACATTTCAGGAAACCAGCTGGAGTGTTTATAAATGCAAATAACTCAGTTTGTCTTGTCTTAAGTCTCTCTATTTCCCTTTTCATTAGCTACTAGCTAGGCGAGTGTGTTGTCTGCGTTGCTAGGTGACCAGCAGTCTGTGTGCCAATCTTCAGCGTTAAAGGGTAATTTAGCGTTTTACATTAATTCCAGCATTTAAGACTGATTATTGTCAAAACTGTGTTAGAATGATTAGCAGAGCTTTAATTTAACCACAAAGGAGGATCATTTTTTGTTTACCTAAAAATTGAATTCTGCTGTGGAGCCGCAACAGG
This sequence comes from Colossoma macropomum, assembly GCF_904425465.1. Lineage (NCBI taxonomy): Eukaryota > Metazoa > Chordata > Actinopteri > Characiformes > Serrasalmidae > Colossoma > Colossoma macropomum. The sequence goes on from NW_023494802.1 coordinate 6,027,490, forward strand.
GCAGTAAAAGACCCACATGCTGCCGACCCCTGTCCTAATGTCATCAGTATATACAATTGTGTGACACCCCAGGTCAAATTACATGTATTCTAAGTGAAAATAAGTTAACACATGCTCTATAGGGAACAGACTTAAATATGACATTATTCTACAAATTTTATAAAATACAGGTAATATATGCACATGATTTGTACCATTCAGTTGCTGCTGCTGTAACTCTGCAGTTCCCTTCAGGATTAATCAGAGGTGGACAAATCCGCTCCAGAAAGTAAAAATCCTCCCCACCTGCCCGGCTTCTCAAATTAGATGTGTCCAAGTAGTTGGAGCAAAAACCAGGAGAGGATTTTTACTCTCTGGACCTGAATTGTACACTTTTGGATTAATTAAAGTATTCATTCACCCATCCATCCATCATTCCATCCATCCTCCCCACCCACTGTGTGTATACGGGATTCATGTGTGTGTGTGTGAACGTGGCAGAAAAGTTATCCGCTCTGTTGTCTCATCCTGAACACTGTAACCTGTGAGTAAATAAAGAGAGAGTTCTAATTGGGTCATCGGGCCTTTATTGGGTCACAGCACTGCTATAAGCACTATAATCCAGACTAACCTTGACACAGCCAGAGGGGTTGTGACATTAGCTTTGTGTGTTTCAGCCAGTCCTAGACTGTGTTTTTGCTGGCTGCTATTATGCTTATGAGACCCAGATGGCCTCTTTAAATGATAAAACACATGCTTGTACATAGAATCCACTGCACTGCTGAAAGTTGTGAAGGTTAGAGTTAAGCTAAAATCAAAATTGATCTTTTAAGCACATTTCGTCATATCATTAAAGTGACCGAAAGGTTTTAATCTTCTATTTAAAACATCTTTTGTGTTTTGATTACATCACAATGCACCAGCTGGCAGGGAAAATACTATTAACCATTATCAGTGACCCCTCCCACCACCCCCAACTATCATCGAGTGAAATGCTCAGCTAACTCAGAGACCCACCCTAATACCACATTTCACTGAGAAATACATCACAATATAGAAGGTGCTAGCATATCGCTGCTGTCGGAACAAAACATTATATCCCAAAAATGGTAACTTTAAAGGAGAAGGAAAAAACATACTTTATTTTTAATGTAAGTCAATGGAACCAAACGTTTTTTAAAGTAATTTTGGGTCATTTCTTTAGGTCCGTTCATCATGAAATGTACACACAATGTAAAGGTCAGCAGACATTTTCAAATTATGTCAAAACCTGAAAAATGACAAAAATGGAGATACAAGGTTTTGTTTGACAGCAGCAATAAAAATCTAAAAATACGTCACAGACCAGAATGAATAAGCTGATCTACTACTGGTCCAGTGCTGGTATAGGTGGTCACCCAGCACGGTCATGCTGATTGACTGGTATACCTGTAGCCAAAACACAACACATTGTTTTTCTAGCATGGTTAGCATGGAATTGGGAAGTCACTCTGAATTATATCATTTTCAACCTCCAAGCATTTGAGCTGCAAAGTGGGGAAAAACATTAACACCTCAATGAAACCAAGTTTGTTAGGGACAAGCTAGCCAGCCAATATTAATGATATAAGTTCATGTGTTTAAAAATTGCAAACTTTATGGCCAGTGTTATAGATTTTCCTGACTACTGTGTCTGTAAGCTGTTAGATCTACACTGCAAAAAATGGTATCCTGGCAAATCAGGCTTACTGTAAGAAAAATAATGTAAAATCTGACTTAAGATTTGCATGATTAAAGCCCCCAGCAACAGTGAAGAATGTATCAGGGTGCGCGGTCTGTAGGTTACTGATAGCCCCATAGAGTTCGTTCAGTGCTTCCTGTGTGTTAGTGCTAGATGGAATGCACATTGCAACAATGATCATAGTGGTAAACTCTTTGGGGAGGTAGAAGGCCTGGGTCTTTACAACCACACACTCCACTGGCACCAAGCAGTGACTCGATACTACCATAGCGTTTCTGCATCATTCATTGTTAATGTAAATACAGGATCAGTGTTGCTATCGGTGTGTGGTTAGCCCCTCTAGCTGGATGGCATCTATAAAGCTGTCACTGAGCCATGTTACTGTAAAAACAAAAAAGCAGCAGTCCCAGAGTTCCTAGTAGTCTGAGGTGGTCCAGTTTATTGTCGAGAGATCGGACCATGGAGAGGAAAAGAGATGGTATAGATGCTAGGGTTAGCTTTCGACCTAGCTTGAATCACTGAGCGTTTGCTATTGACTGTGTGAACAGTAATTTATTCAAAAAGAACAGCTGATTACAGTAAAAGAGACGCCAGTCTTGAAACAAGAAATGGCCAGTTATGCTGATTAAAGCCTACTGGTCATGTGATATGGCTTGGTGACTTCTCACCTGCCAAAGTAATGAGTAAGCTAAATTGCGTTTAGCCTGGCAGTTTCACAGTAACTGTGTGTGTGTGTATGTGTGTGTGTGTGTGTATGTGTGTGTGTGAGTGTGTGTGTGTGATACAGTCAGTCCTGGACAGACTTTTTGCTGACTACTATAAAACTTATGTGACCCAGATGGTTCTTCATGATAAAACTGACTCCCACATTAGTCTGCACATTCGCAAGGCCGTGATTCTATTTCCACATTTTCCACTGTGTTGAACAGTCAGCTGCAGCATGTGGACACAGTATCTCTGATTCGCTCTTGTTCAAACTCAGCTTTTGTCAGCCTGCAATAGTGAGCCGTCCTTGCATCATCCTGTGTTGAGAAACAAGGCAAACAAAATACTGATCGACTTATTCTAACTATGAAACAGGGCAAGGAATTTGATATAACCCTTAAAATACCCTTACAATAAAAATGAATAAGGGCTATTTAGATGTTTCCCTTTACTTTTGAAAAATGAAAGAGCTTTTTACCCACAGGAAAGAAAAATCAAGAAAGAGATCTCTGTAGAATCTCTAGTTTCCCCTAAACCACGACATCAGATGGAAAGACAGAAGAGACTTCTGATTAAGTCTCCTGCTGCGTAGACATTTCTCCTGAGAAAAACTGCAGTAAACTCACATGTCTGCTCTTGAGTTTTAGTAGAGATTTTGGTGAACCAGAAATCTCATGTCTTTTTTTGTCTAATGCTACTTCTCCTAGGGAGTTCTCCTGAAGCCTCTTGAGCCATAAAAGAGCAACATTTGAGCAATAAAATGTTGTTGTTTTTTGCTTTTTAAGTGCGCCTTTAATAATATTGAAGACAAGCATATGTTTTCAGGGGTAATTTAAAGTAAATATAAGATCAAATTAAGGTATTAAGCTTTCCTAGTGTCTCCAGCTGTGTTTCATGACTGTTTTATCCAAACACATCTAATAGATCTATCTGTGTTAGGCCCACAAATATGTTCCCTCATGGCTACTGATTTACTAAGAGTTGGCAAAAAATATATAGCATATGAGAAATTATAGCGTATGCTCAGTTTATGTCAAAATAGGTAAATTAATCTGATTGGACAGCTCCAATGTTTGTTTAGATTAAGTCAGCCTACAAAATGTTAAGTCTCTAGTTTAAAATGCTACACTGCTAATCAAAAGTAGGCAGCTTGATAAACAACACTGAATTTGCCACCATGATAATGCTGGCTTTATCAAGGAGTTTGGAGAAAAACTGAATTGCACGCTAGTTTCTCATCGAATTGAACGGAAGTTTTGTCAAGCGTGTCCAAGCTAGCAACAGCAACTACAATAAAGCACACTTGTGGGCGGAGCTTGTATAGGCAAATCCTAATCCGGCTAATCACACAAGACACTACAAAGCTGAGCAGTGTCACTGTGAGACTCAAAGCACGAGAGAGAACGGCTCTCCCACACTGCAGAAGCGTACAATGCTACAATTCAGCATGAACAAACACACACACCACCACCGCATGATACAGCGGACACACACACACCACGAGCCAGCACTGAATCACAGTGTGAACGGAATCACGTTACTACCCAGAGCAGAACACTGGGCTCATCCACAGAAAATGACTCAGCTGAATAATGACCCTGCTTTAGGAACACAGCACCCATTTTAGAGCCTGAGCACATTTGTTTAGCCTGTCTGCAGAATCTGCACTGAACTAATGATTGTGTGTCACTGCAATGATGCAATGATATCCAACGCATCATGATGACACAAACAGGCCCACCTCATACAATACATGATAATGATATACTCACTGGCCACTTTATTAGAAAGCCCTTGCTTGCAGCTGCTTGGATACACAATTTTTGTTAATCATCCACTAGCCCTCCATCAGTGGTCAGTTTATGACCTGCAGAGCTGCTCATGGCTAGATATTTTTGGTGGTGGGCCACTCTTTTTTTGTGAACAATTGTTTTATTGTCTTTTTAACTTATATGTTGGCATACATGCAACATAAGAACACATAACATCCCCTTTCGTGGTGGGCCACTCTCAACCAAGCTAAATTTTGAGCAATTGGTCAGAGAACAGAGCTGGAGAACTACTCAAAGTCAATAATTATTGTGTTTACTCAGTCTAGGAGTTTCTCAGTATTGGATGATGCAAGGATGGGCCACAATGTGAAATTGTCCCTCGGTATAGTGGATCTTTAGGGTAGGTGGGCTTCAAAAAGTGGCCGGTGAATGGAAGCACAAGGTAGGAGTTTCTAATAAACAATAGCTATTTAATGACTATTAGAGCTACACTCTTAAAAAGAATGTGTGAGTGTGAAGATCCTTTTGAAGTTTAAGGAACCACCACATACCTTAAAGGTACTAAGAAGAACCTTTTTTAGTAAGCTGAAATGGTTCTTCGAAGGTATCACTCCAGCATCTATTTGTGGCACCTTTTTTAAGAGTGCAGACCTTTGGTTTGGGACATTAATATCAAAATACCTCTACGATAATGCCAATTTCTGCTAGCGCCCCTACAGGATTCTAATAGTATGTTAGCGCTAAGCTAATGGCGATTCACATTAATTTTTTTGGCTGTTGTAGATTAAACACACATATTTAAAGCTTGTAAATGGTCATTTCCATCTCTAACACATGACTGAAATGCACTGTTCAGGCTACTCCTTTTCAACAAGGTATCCAGGACTTGCAGAGGGCTGAATGACTTTTTTTTCTCACAAAATTGGTCCCAAATCAAAACATGATTGGTTGATTCCAATGTCAGTTCTTAATTATGCTAAAAGTTAATCTGAAATGTTAGGCCTTCAGTTCAGCTCCTGAAGTCCTAACCAATGGGAGAGCTCACTTGGCTGTATCTACAGAGATACCGCAAAGAAAAAAATTCTACTTGAACAATTTTTTATTAGGCAAGAGTTGAACTCTTCTGTATGCAAACAGAACTTAGTACTGCAATAGTCTGAAAACAACAAGCATGAGTGTAACATGGTTTACATTAAATCATTTATATTCACTAGTCACTTATCATGTAGATACACTCAGTGGACCATTTGTCAGAAAGATCTACCATATAGGTGCACTTTGTAGTTTACAGTTACGTTTGTAGTTTACAGTTGCAAGCTGTTGCCCATCTACTGCTGCACTATTCATCAACCCCCCTCTGCCCCAGTGATCAATGGAAAGGACCACCATAGACCACCACTGACAGATATTAGGGTAGTGAACCATTCTCAGCACAGCAGTGACACTGACATGGCATTGGCATGGCATTCAGCATGCTGCACAGCAACAGGGTACAGTCAATAACTAATCATACAAAGTGCTCCTATATAGTAAGTGGTTCTCTCAAAATGACTAATATGTCTAGATACAAGGCAGGAATACCTACTGAACTAGAAACTCAGCATAGAATAATACAGAAAGATTTAGAATGAATGGGTTGAGATTATTGAATCTAACTTGAGGTCTTATTACACAACTGCATGTCAACAGTGCAGTGTCGCTGACCGTGTATGTTTCAAGGCCATCCAAATCAATCTGGAGATGTGCCACGTTTTGATTTTGATTTCGACATGATCCACCCTTTCCTGCCTCTGTCTCTCTCCATTTCTCCTCCCATCAAGCGCCTGTGCTCTCACGCAATTGGAGGACAAGGACACACCACCCCCGACGCACCCCTCAGTGCATACACAGAGAAAACCCCACAGAGAGTTCCTGTCCTTGTCCTATATGCTGTCTGCGTCACTGGCCTATATTTATTTACTCCTGTATCAATCCATTCTGTCTTCACACTCTTATTTGATTAGGAAAGCGTGAGGCAACAGGTGATTCACATTGGATAAGTTTGCACATAATCCCTCATTTACATTTCTATCACACTTGAATGTGAACATTAGTCATGGGTCACTCATATAAATCAATATTTATATGATATGCACATTGTTTGCTAATCTGTGTTGTGGATATATATAATAAAGCAATTTGTCACCACACCTTAGAACTGCTATCAGGTGTTCCCTGAATATAACTGACGTATCAGATTGATTACTTTGTTTCACGCCCATTCCAGTTTGGAAGCACAGTACCTCTTTGCTGTCAGTACAGAAGCTCATAATTCCAAAATGGAGAATGAAAAAATGTTCTTAACCTTTAGTTTAAGTTAATAAAATGAGAGTAATTTTGGATCTTTGCTATTGGTCTATTCATTATAAAATGTTCACACAATGTAAATGGTGTTTTCAAAAGGTTGTCCCCCCTCTCTTTCAAGCAGGGATAATAAAGTCTAGCGTGTCTTTTCAAGCCTGTACTAGCATTTGACATAATTTGACAGCTTAGTGCACGTAAATGACAATGGTAACTGCAGACTAACTCCATTAATATAGGGCTTCTGAAATGTTTACACGGTGTTTCAGATCTAATACCTTATTAGATGAGTCAGTATCATCGACCGAAAACGCCTCTCAGCGCCTCCGCCGATTAGCCGCTCTGAAGCTGCGCGCGGCTCGGCAGTGTTCCTGCTGTGTTTGTGCGCGTGTTTCCTAGCAACGGCGCGTTGGTCACGTGACGCGCATCTAGAACTGAAAAGCTGTGCGCGCACCTTCCGAGTCTTCTGGCGTCCGTCCAACCCCACTGGACTGATCCAGATTTCAGGTTTATATTACGGTACAGACTCTTTATTGTGTGTTTTCTAGATAAACCAGTGTTTATCTGATCATTTCTGGAAGGATTCTTTATTATAGGAGTCATTGTTATTATAAGGAGCTGATAATAAACACCCAGTGTACTAAAACAGTGTTGTATTAGCTGGAATATTAGCCATATTGGCCCTGAACAAAAAACCCAAAGGCTTGACCTGCTGTGTCAGTCTGTCACATGCAGTTTTAGCAATCTGCATGTCTCCTTTAGGTGAGAATATCAAGAAAAATAAGTCCGCCTGATGCTAATCACATACTATTTCACAGTAATAAGCTATATAATGAACAATCATCAAAATTCTTATATTTTCAGCTCATAGACACTTTATCCTAAAACTTTCTCATTGACATCTAAGAGGTGCAGTGATGTTTTGAATCAGTTACAGTCAAAAATAAGTAAAAAAAAAAAACAGGCGCTTGGTAAATTTTTGATCAAAACATGTCCAGTTTCATAAAAATATTAAACTTCTGTGGGCATTTACAACTCAGGTGATTACATATTTGAGAAGCCACATGTCTTCTGAAAATAAAACAACATATAACATGTGGCTGTCTCATATAATTACTAGAGTTACAACAACTGGAAGAGGAACTGACAAAAACAAGGGGAAAAAAACACCTAATAGTGCTAGGGCTCTAAGGGTTAAGTCAGCTAGTAGTTTGGAAGCATTTTGCTGGGCAATGACGGACAAGGTAGGGCCATCCTGCCCACCCAGAGAGATCAAGACCGATAATGCTTTCATGGATTCTTGGTGACGGATGGCTGTGGCCTGGGATCTCCTGATGATGTGGCCAATGCTTGTGTGTTTGTGCCACTCAAGAATTTACTGAATTTATTGTGTGATATCTTTTTTATATCTCTATATCTATATCATTCTGGTTACATCTAACACTTCATTTCCTACAATTTCCTACTGATCATTTTTAAACTTGTGAAGCTGCACAGAATTTGCATATTAGAATCATTTAATGTATATCTGTAACCAAAGTGGTGTAATATTGTTCATCATTGATTCCAGAAGCTTGAGTGGTGCATTGCTATGTGTGTATCATGACTATTAGTGCTAGGCCTTCAGTTTGGGCCACAAATGTCAAAACCTGATGAAAAACAAGGAAAAAACACTTCTACGATAATGCTAATTTTTGCTAGCACCCCTGAGGGATTCTAGTAGTGTGTTTGCGCTAAGCTAATGGTAATTTATATGAACATTTGTTGGATGTTCTGGATTTCACACAAAGCTGTAAAATACATTTTGTATTTGAAGCAGACATTAACATTAACATACTAACATTTTAGCCATTTTATAGTGAGTCTTTCAGGAAAGAGCAAGCTGGTCCAAGCTGGTCTAAGTTGGTTTCTGCTGGTCTGGTGCTGGTTTAGTTGGTTACTCAGCATGATCATGCTGAATGACCAGCATACCAGCATCCAAAACACAACATATCGCCGCTGTCGGAAGAAAACCTTGTATCTCCATTTTTGTCATTTTTCAGTTTTTGACATAATTTGAAAATGCCTGTTGCCCTACATTGTGTGTAAGTTCATAAATAATGGACAGAAAGAAATGTCCCAAAGATGTCTGGTTCCATTGACTTCCATTAAAAGTAAAGTATGTTTTTTCCTTCTCCTGTAAAGTTACCATTTTGGAGAGACAAGGTTTTCTTCCGACAACAGCGATATGCTGGTTTTGCAGGTGATCAGCTAAGCTGGTCTCTGCTGGTTTTTCTACACTGTTCATCAAGGTACAAACAATGTGAAGGTTCCCTCAAAGGTACAAAGGTCTAATTGTGAACCTTAAATAAGTTTTTCCAAGTGAAAAGTACACCTTTTCATAACCTAGTGCTTTAAAACAGAACAATAACATAAAAAGTCTGGAGACAAGATGGGGTGTGTGGAGTCAATACAACTTAGAAAATATAATTTCAATGGATTATGGAACAATTACATTCCTTGACTAAAGCACTGAGATTTCCACCACAGTGACAGTTTCATACTTTTTTTTGAGAGTGTATTCGACTGAAATGCATTGTTCTAGCTACTGTTAACCAGTGGTAAAGCTAGCTTGGCTGTATCTAGCTTGATACTGTGGTGAAAAATATATCATGATTATGCAATTTTCTGTTGGGTGGTTCATGATTGTAACCCTTTTGTTTCCAACCAAACTTAACAATGAAATGAGATTATTACTACAATACCTGCACAGTTTGAATTCAACCATAATGAATAGATTACACAAAGTGAACTAAAAATTACAGACATGTATTTTTAATTCACAGAAATTAATAGGCGTTCTCTGGAGGCCTTAAAGGCTCAGTGGGGACCCCTCAGAGTCTACAGTTCCCCCTGGTGTGAATGTATCTGCGCATGCAAGACATTCAGGCAAATGTAATGACTGTGTTGGATTTACAGAGATGTTCCTGTGTCGGTGTATGTCTGCGAGACAGTAAGGGAGACACAGAGGTGTGGTATACAGGTGTGTCTGTGGGGACGAACCCGTTGGAGACACTGTGACTACTTTAAACGAATGAGCCTTTGTTTCATCTGCATTGTGTGAGTGTGTCGCCAGTGTGCAGATGCTTTGTCTGAGCTGCTCCCACTGTCTATTATATTCTTTCCGTTTGGACAGACGTATCTGCCGCCATTGAGGGATTGTCCCGTGTGCGTGTGTGTGTGTGTTGCGGAAGGGGGGTATTACTGTATTCAGATGTCTAACAATGCACATGCATCAGCTGATTTCCTGAAGAGAAGCAGCCTTTCCTTAGATTCTTCTGTCACCACATCAGCTTCCCTCACACACACACACACACACACACACACACAAGCATTCCTTCATTATGTGATAACATGGTACGACAGTCCAGTGACGTGACCAGGATCTTAAATGAGGGCTGGCACAAAGGGGGCAACACTCCACTGATGAAGTTTCAAAATCTATACAGATCTATTTGTACAGATCCATATATGCACACTAAGCTGTTGATGTCATGAACACCACATTTACATATATCCACCTATTCAGCGTAAAGTTTAGCTCCACCTGTTCATGTTGAAGTTATAAGGAATATTTCAGCCTGGACTGCTCTTTGAACGAAGCGCACAGCCAAGCAGTTCATTTACATACATCACTCTTAAAGGCACAGTAACCCTTCTTAGGGGTAAAAAGATGCTGGAAATGGTCATGTTAAAATGGATTAGGGCTGTTTTTGGAACATAAAACCACACAAATGTTATAAGTGAACCTCAGAGAAAAAAAGAAAGTACCAGAAAAATGTAAGAAATGCAGTGCTTTCACTGTGATCGCAAAATTTAATGCACAGGTCTGTTTCAGCACATACTGTCCACTCATATAATCTCTATACAAAAACATTAAGCTGCAGAAACAGCTTGTTTGTATTCATTGTGGTTGTGATGTCACAATCATGCTGTAGGCCCATCCTGCCTAAAGCAGTTTAGTCCACCCAATCGTGTTGAAGCAATAAGGAGTATTATTACTGCAGACAGAATATTAAACACAGCACAGCTTCTATAGACTCTGCCTACTTTGTTCTGGCACCATGCCAGCCTGGTTTCAAAATTTAAATATTGCGCAAGATTTGATTAATATATGGTTACATTCGAAAAAGGAAATGTCTTGATTAGCTAGTGATCCGAGTTATTGTCAGGGCACAGTTGGGCTTATTTAACCTCCTTTTCTGAAGTTTTAGAAGAAGAGGAGGACGCTGGTGCTGATGCCTGAGGGCCTCCACTCAGGAAGCTTTCGGAAGCACACAGTGTTCCCTCTGCCAGTGCTGGTTTGGGTATAGTTGTAGAAAAAGAAGAAGGAGAGAGAGAGAGAGAGAGAGAGAGAGTGGTGCAACAAAATTGCCTCAGTCTTTTTCCTACTTTTGCAGTTTTCTTAAAGAGCAGTTTTTCCTTACTTTTATAAAATAAAAAATAAAAACTTTGATGCAAACATCTTTAAACATCTTTGATGCAAACACCTTTAAAGTGCAGGTCTATACAGTCTATACCTGAACACTAAACTGCAAAAGACTGTCCCTTTAGGCCTGATTTTGGTTCTGACAGTCATTTACATATTTACACATTTACATATGACAATGCTTTTTTTTTACAGATTCCTGCCAGGAAATCAATGGATCCCGGTTGCTTTCCTAATGATCCACATGTTTGAAAGTTCATTTTTTCCAGTGTCTTTGAAAATTTCAGTCCCTGCAACCATTCAAAATGGAGGTCATTTATGTTTATCAGTCTTAAATGACCCATATCCTGCAGTATTCTCATATTTTATTTTTTCCTCTGAGCTCCATTTATAATGTTTGTGTGGTTTTATGTACCAAAAACAGTCAATATCTTGATGTCACAAAAGTAGTAGATTTTTGCAGGTTAGTTTCCGTACATGGGCTATATGGACTTGTATGCTACATTTATACATTTTAACACTCTTTCTGCACTTCATCAAACTCTTTGAATAAAGAAAAATGAGGGAAATTCATTTTTCCATAATATAGGCCCTTTAAAGGCACAGTACAAAAACAGCCTGTTCAAATGTAAGTGGTAAAGAGAGGTTGTGCATGGTTTTGTCATGTAAAACCACACAAATGTTCAAAAACTCTCAAAGGAAACAATAAAATGCAAGGAAAAAGTAGAATATTCGCCTTTCACTGAGTGAGCTCATTCTGCAAACTAGTAAACCAAACATGGCATTGTGTGATGGCATTCCACTGAGGTGGGCACAAACATGCTGCCCATCAAAACCTGCTGCCGGGCATCACTGCCCTTTTCATCTTGGTAAGCCTGAGATACAGCAGAGGAGGAAAGGCATGTGAGTGTGTGTGGTGTTGTTCATGCTGCATCACAAAACTCTTTGTTGTTTTTGTTTAGATGCTATTATATAATAAATAATTTACTGTAATATCTATTTAAAGTCATTACAATCAGTAATGCATAAGCTATCTGCCTTAGGATTTGATTATTGCTTTTGAAGTTAATTTTGGATATTTGTCTGAACCTTTTGCAGCTTTCTCTGTGTTTTATTAGAATCATCTACAGCTTTGTTTATCATTTTGGGCACGTCTAAACTCTAGCAAATTGAGAGTTAAATCTGCACTATATAAGTTTTGGGGATTTGGAGACCTCTCTGGTGGAAATCTTAATTGCACAGAACATGCTGAAGAACATTTTGTGATTCAGACCCATTCCCTGAGTGATGAATCTGATGATTGTGAGCGAGTAGAAAGACAATTTAAAGAGAACTCTGTCAAAACTTGGTAAAGGATGTGTCTTCAGAGGATAAGAGTGAATGAACTACTACTGTCATCATATCTTCATCAGTTAATGTTAATTTTGCATTTGAGACCTGAACATTGAGCCGGACCTTCTTTTTGACTCTGTACTTGTGACAATAACACATAAAGATGTGTGATGTGATCTGAAAAACTCCCATGAAATCCAACACCTCTAAATTTTGAAATGACCACATCAGGCTTTTTACAGGGTGACTTGCAGCAGCACACGCACAACCTATTTTAGAGTGGTTTTCCCTCCTGACTTATTAATGTTACTTCTTTCAATTTTAAGCCAAAAATCTTACATAGTGCAGTTTTACTTGTGGCTACTTTAAAGTCAACCTACATCAGAGATCTGTAGTTCAGGATTGTGGATAGCACCCTATAGATTATGAACTTATTCTCAACAGTGTTAGGCTTAAGATTAGCACCTGGTTTAGGTTTAGGACCAGGGTTAGAGTTAGGTTAGTTAAGGTTAAAGTTGGTGAGTATCACTTTTCACTGCCCGCTGGTGCACAGTGATGCAACCAAAAATAATCAGGCATTTTAGAGGTGGACAAAAGCTATTATATTTTGAAAGAAGATTACAGGAAAACAATATTTTTGCCTTTAGCCTTGATTGTCATATGGATGCCACATAGTGATTTCTGGTGCTGAGAGGTTGTTTTTCCCCAGACTCTTTCTTTTACCTTCCTTTAATCTTCTCCTAACGTTTAATCTCTCTGCACATGTACAGTGTATGGCCAAAACTAAGTGAATACCCCTCCTAATTAGTGAGTTTAGGTGTGTCAGCCATTTCCTCCAGATAGCATGCATATGTGGGCCACGCCTGGCAAAGAGATGACACAGCTGGCCCATGGTTGGCACTGGCAAACTGCAAGTGAGTCAAAAATGGCCCACATATTAAAAATGCTCGTATGGCCCACATGTCTCAAAACAGATCTGGGCCACCTCTGGCAAAGATCGCCTGTGCTGACATGAGCTACATGACAATCATTTATGTTTTAGACAGGGATTAACAGGATTGTGGGGGCGCATAGTTCAAAATCAGATCTCTATATATGGTACAGTACACTGTTAAAAATACAACCTAAAATCTTTGGCCTCTGTGACATTTTGTCTGTTATTTGTTAATGTTATTTATAGGAAGCCCAACACAACCTGCCTAAGTACTTAATACTACATATACTAGTTTGCAGTTTAATTTAGATTTAGCTTAAAATGATTTGTGGCTGCTTAAAGTTTGTGTTTGTTGAACATCAAATAGTAAGTTAATAGAACAGTAAAACTTATTTGATGTTCAGTTAACTTTTAAGTCAGCCATGTTACTTCCTTTAGATATAAACAAGTCTTTTTCATGGTGTAGTTCTGGCAGTGGTGGATTGAAGGTGGCTGAGATGCAGCCCTCTAATGTCAGTAAACCGGCTGGGTACTGCCAACCACATCTAGCCCTCACCCGTTCCATCATTTCATGCAGTATGTGGGCCGCAATTAAATGCCGGATGTGGCCCTGCTTTGGGCCATGTTAAATTTGCTATCTGGGTTATTGCTAATAGGTGTATAAAATCAAGCACATAGCAACGCAATCTGCATAGATGAACATTGAATGCGTTTACATGCACTCAATAATTCGATCATAATTGGATTTCTGCTGATCTCTAATTATTCAAATGGTCATGTAAACAGCACACTCTGATTTCTTAGATTGGAGTAAGATCTAGAAATATGATTAGGAAATCTGATAAAGAGAGCTGGGTTTTAGCTCTGTAATCAGATTTCTCAGTGCATGTAAACTCTTACTTGGATTTCTTTCGTATTTCTCAGTCTGCACATGTGCAAAAACAGGTTGCAGTAAAGGTAAAGTGGTGTGAGGTTTTTTGAAAAAAGCAGTGGCATGAACGTTGAGAACTGATGGTGGGAGCTTCATGAAATGGGTTTCCATGGTTGATCAGTTGCACACAAGCCTAAGATTTTTATGCACAATGCCAAACATTGGCTGGAGTGGTGTAAAGCACATCACCACTGGACTATGGAGCAGTGCAAATGTGTTCTCTAGAGTAATGAATCATGCTTCACTATCTGGCAATCTGATGGACGAATCTTGGCTAATTATATGGCTGGACTATTGCAGATAGATACTTCTCTGTCCATGATTATCAATGATCATCATGATCAAAGTGGACCTAAATGAAGAATTCAAATTCTAACTTATGTGATGTTGTAAGGCCTTGACATCAGTGAACTGTGGCTGTTGTTCTAGTTCGTGTGTCCTTGCTGGTCATGGTGGTTGTCACGTGATTTCAGATGCTGCAATGTTGTGTTCCTTTGTGTACTTTCTCTCTTACTCTCTCTGCCCGTATACATGTATTGATCATATAGGCTAATCATTTGCAGTCACACGCTTCATGAAGAGTCTCAAACGTGTGTGCTATACATGTGCATGTGTGATGTTGTAAGGCCCTGACATCACTACGCTGTAGTTGTTTTTGTTGGTGAGGTCAATGTCATTTCTCGTCATGTGGACATCACGTAGTGACCTCTGATGCTCATGTCATCTTGTTTTTTCTGTGTTTATGTTTTTCCGTGTGTATTGATCATGAGCTATGCAGTATTCTCATGCTTCAAAAATGAGTCTGACTTGCGAGAGATGTGTGTCAATAGCCCTGTGTGTGTCCTATGAGATCTCCTCACGAGGGTATGATGTGTAGGAGATGTGTTGGCAGATAGGTATGTGAGACAGCTACGTCAAAGCAGGTCACTAAATGTCAGTACAGAGTAATGGACAGATGACCCTTGTGAGTTCCCTTGTAAAAATCTAGCAAACTAATATGATAATATTCTACTTATGTACAATTATATATAGAATGATTGAAGGAGGCCTCAAACTAACACATTTTGGTTTTTGCTTAAAAATTTGAAAAGTATGTAAGCAAAATTAACTATGTATACAAACAATCTAAATGTCTTTGCTACAAATGAAAACTTGGACTTTGTTTCCAGCACCTACCATTTATGAATAATACAGCTGAAGGCAGAGTGAGTACAAAAGTTACAGCCAACCTCATAGGCATGATCGAATGTAACAGACAAATGGATTAGTTTAAACTGTTACTACAATTTCTGGTAAATCGATACAAAAGTTCAGTGCAGTTCTATGCATAAAAATCTGCAAAAATTAAACTGTTTTAAAAAACTAACCCCACCATGTGAAGACTGTACTTTAGCCTGCCTAGCTCTCTCTGTGAGTTAGAGAACACACTTGTGCACATTTCAGTGCAAAATTACTGTTTATTTGCTAAATTGAACATACTGGGAAAAATAACTAAAACATAACATATGGCCTGTGCAAACGTTCTGGTACATATAGAGCGAAAAAATTACATGAAATTTTATTCATGTATAAATGATGTGCATTTGAGTCCAGTAAATTAACTACCACACTTTTCAATGTTGCCTGAGTGGTAAAATAAAATCTATTCTATATTCAGTAAGACGCTGAACTGGAGCATCAAACTCCAGCCGTTTCTGGCTGAGGGAGGCTGTGGGTTGAGTTATTGCCAGTAGCTGTTGGCTTTGGACTAAATGCCAGTCAGATTGTGAGTATTCTTAGCTCCTCCAGCCTACTCCTCTCTGGGTCATGTCAAGTTCCATCCTTTTTTTCAGCAGATATTCAACTGTCACTCTTTTCCTGAAGAATCTCCTCCATCATGCTTTAAAAGACAAACACTATCACTAATGGCTCAGAGAAGAACAATGAAAAGAACTATAAATGGAAAAGAGGTGAAGGAGAGAAGACTAAGAGACTGAGAGATGAGCGGAGGAACAATGACTCAGGATAAGAGGAAACGATTTGAGGGGTAGAGAGAGAGAAAGAGAGAGAGAGAAAGCGAAAGAGAGAGTGTTGTGGATCCACAGTTAACCATACCCTCAAAGAACCATGTATGCTTCTTCTCTATGACAGAAAGTCTGTTGTATTCAGGTTTTAATGGTTCTATATACTACCAAAAACAGTGTACTTTTTACTAAGAATGTACATTTTACTTGCTAGCACATCATGATTTGCCGTTAATTTTGGTTTGAAGAACTAAATTTTTAAGGATGCAAACATACAAAACATTTGTAGAAACATTTCTCATAATAAATGCTGGCCTTGTCTTTAACTGACATTCAACTAAATATATATTAGATTCAGCTGAACTTTAGGTTTAATGTAATAGACTGTATTCAGTCTCATCCTAAACATAAACCTAATCCTAAACCTCACTATAAAAATGACTTGTCAGTTCTTTCATGCTTTCATGTTCTAATAAGTAATTAAAGTGGTTTCATTCAATTCAAATAAATACTTTGAATAAAACAAGCAAAGTAAATGTTTAGTTTAGACAAAAAAGCCTTAAAAACACTTCAAAAACACTGCACCTCCATTTTGACCTAAAAACTCATTCTAATCCTAGCCCTAGCCCTTATGTTGTAGAAAATCAAAATTCGATTCATTATTTCATCATATGTAGATCTATAGGGGACTATCAAAATGAAGTGTGACCAATATGTACACTGAATTGATGTCAAATAAAGCTTTTGCTCATCTAACATATAATTTTGCTCTGTATTGTTTTATTCACTGCATTTATTTGAGAATAATTAAACCAGTTAAAGGATAATTAAGATGTAAATAAAGTAATTCAGAGTGGTTTCATGTGAAATGCTCCCTTCTAGAGAAATTCACTGGGTCAGAATTGTTATAGGAACCAGACGTCTGAAGAATTTAATGCTTCTAAAAGCTCCTTCACAGAAAGTTATTACATGAGATGTTTGTCTGATGCCTGAGATATTGCTCAATGAATGTTTAGAGAAGTTTTGGCTAATGCATATTTTTAAAATCCATTCATCGTGGAGAGGTGCATGCAGGGTGGTGTAGGGCAGGATAGTCCCCAATGAAAACTATCATTAACATTATTAACCATCATCAACATTATATACAAACCTGAGAAGACGTGGAGATTCACTGGTCATTTTGGATAGTAAATAAAATGTATTTGTGTTGTAGACATTGTAACCCCTGGTTCCTTTAACCACCACTGTAAAAAAATCAGTCATTAAGTTTCTCTACAATAAACCATTTCACGTCAAACCACTCCAAATGACTTTGTTTACATCTCAGTGATGCAGAAATTTATAAAAAGGTGGAATTCCCCTTTAACTTGCCTCTTTCCACAGTAAGTCATTTTTTGGGATGAACTGATGAGCTATTTTTTACTGTATGCATTTAAGCTGCTTTCACTTGCTTTCTTTGAATTTTTGTGTATGAATTATGTTTATATTTTTGCATTGTGTGCATCATATTTTCATTATTATACATTTTGTTGATTTTCTAAGTGAAAATAAGCGTATCATCTACAGAGAACATATTTCTGCACATTTTAATGCGTAATCACTGTTTATTTGCTGAATTTAATATACTGTGGAAAAAAAGTTACTTAAAATAAGAAAAACTTAGAAAAATCTAATAATACTCTTAAAACATTCTCATATTGAGAAATATTGGATGTATTGGCTACATTTAAAATACTTTCACTTACCAAGAACTCAGTTTTTCACAGTTCTGTATCTGCCAGGTATGTATAAAACTTTTACAACCATTTACAATAGTTTAAGTGTGCAGATGAATGTGTTTCCTGCCAAGCAGAGTTGTGTGTGACCCTTGACCCTGAGCTGAACAGAGCAGACTGCTGTCTCCAGCTCCTGTCCACTACTTCCTGTGCACACACAGCCCACTTCCCGTGCAGAGAGAGTGTGGCTATTTTAGACCGACGGGGGCCGCAGCGCCATAAAAGACTCGGGAGAGGAGACACACTGGCTCCAGTACAGCGTGTGTGTGTGTATTAGGAAGTCATTAAGGATTCCATCAGCGTTATGATGGAGGAGATTGAGGAAGGCAGCAGGCCGTGGGGCAGGAGAGGATAAAAGAGCGCACAGTGATCTCACGCTACTTCCTTCATCATCTGCCCTCATAAGGAAGTGAAGCACTTTTTTTAACTTAATGGACATTTCTGGACGATCAAAGCTACTTTCGCAGTTGTCTGCACTTTACTGACCCCCCTTACAAAAAAACGTTTGCTATTAGTGTACTTCTTTTAAACTAAAAATAAGTGAGTATGCTTTCAGTTCATTTTTTATGTGCGTCTCAGAGCTATACTAAACAAAATTATACTTAAGTATACTTGGCTTATACTATCAAGTATACAGAGATGTTTATTTGGCCTATACTTGTGCTTATATATATACCTGCACATACTTATACATATACTTGTATATCAATGTTGTCGGAACAAAACCTTATATCTCCAAAATGGTAACTTCACAGGACAAGAACAAAACCTACTTCACTTTTAATGTAAGTCAATGGAACCAGACTTTATCCAAGTCATTTTGGGTTATTTTCCTTTGCTCCATTCATCATAAAATTTACACACTGTACACAATGTAAAGAGCAACAGGCATTTTCAAATTGTGTCAAAAACTGGAAAACGACCAAAATGGAGATACGAAATACACGATGTACTTGTAGCCTGTACTTGTAATTACACTTTATACTGTGTACTTTCATAAACTAAAAGTGGGATAAAAGTATATAACTGGTAAACTAACTGTAAATAAGTTCACTTTTAGTATAGTTCCTAGCAGGGGTTGCTCAGACTAGTCGACTTGTTGACTACTGTTTAGAGATGTCAACTAGTCACTGATCACGTGATTATGACAGTAATAACATGGTGGCCTCGGAGAAGAAAACAGGTGAGGAGCCTATTGATTTTGGGGTCCATATCTCTGGTTCCCTGATGGCTAGCAATGCGATCCAGGGCTTGTTGGAAAGGGCACATCATGCTCTACTGACCTGTGGAGCTTCATCATAGATCGTTAAAGTCAGATTTTTAAAGTTGCTTGTTGTAAAGCATTCCCCTCTCCTGTGGTTTTATTCATGTCGACTCTACTTTCATCACATCACATAAGACATGATCGCGTAACCCCCAGTTCACAGTATAGCTGCAGTACAAAACAAAACTTAGATGTAAACTAGTTGTGTATTCAAGGGTTACAACTCTTACACATAGTTAAAGTATATTTTCATGAACAAAAAAGTGGACCAGTATTACATAAATAGTAAACTGACTGCACATATAAGTTTACTTGCTGTATACTTCAATGTATACTTTCATTAAATAAAAAGTGGGCTAGAAGTATATAACTAATATTTGTAAGTTCAGTTTTGGTGTAGTTCACAGTATAATTGCAGGACAAAACAAAACTTAGACATAAACTAGTTTTGTATTTAAAGTTTGCTACCCTTACACCTAAATAATACTTAAAGCATGTTTTCATATACTTAAAAGTGGACTAGTATTACTTAAATAGTAAACTAAATGTACATATATAAGTTTACTTGTAGTATACATCGAATTATACTTTTCTTACTTTAAAAAGTGGCCTAGAAGTATATAATTAATATCTATAAATTCACTTATAGTGTAGTTCACAGTATAAGTGCAGAGATGTGAGCTAGTTGTGTACTCAATGTTTACTACTCTTACACCAAAAGTGTACTTGAAAGTACAAACTAAAAAGTGGGCCAATTTAGTTGAAATAGTATACTTACAAGTACACTACTAGTACATTGATATTAGTGTACTTACTCTATAAGGTATACTTGGGAAATAAACTAATCAAAATGTCAAAAACTGTTATCAAAACAGAGAAGTGCGTTTGTTGCTTATCAAACTGAATTGAACTCCAGGTTGTCTGTCTGAGTGTAAATAAAGCCCAGGACGTCACTGCTCCACAATAAACAGCACCATTTGATCTGGACACACAGAAAGGTTACTTTCCACTTGGGTTCAGTGTGAACTCTTGCACAGTGGGTAGACTTCCACTTTTACCTGTTTACCATCAACAGTTCCTAAAAGGAGTACCTGGACAATGATTTCCCTGTCCTTACTCAAAGGACAGCAAACACATTGACTCAAAGCACAATCAAGCACCTGCCCTTTGGCTTCCATTAGAAATGTGTTTTGAGTCCACATGTTTTCTGTTTTTTTACTAAGTGCTGAGAAACATGCAGAAATTATCATCTGTGCTAAGTGACCGTAATTACAGATGCAACAGATAGAGACTGTGAACAAAAACGTTGAAGTATTCTTTTACAGAATTGTGTCATATTTCTAGTGAAGGGCAGAAAACACAGATTAGAGCAGCTCTCATAAACACACTCAAATAACACCCTGTTCAGTAAAAGACAAAACAGAAAGTAATGTACGGAATGAAGAACTGCTGATGGACGTGGAGACAGAACCACGACAGATTAAACACACATGGTGCTTCAGTCAGCCTATGTGTTATCGGAAACAGCTGTGTGTAGGCTGATGTTAGCAGAGTAAGATCAGCAGATGTAAACGCAAAAGGTGCCCTCATAGCACAGTAGTGTGATTTGGTAAAGAGAGACAGAGAGAGAGAGAGAGAGAGAGAGAGAGAGAGAGAGAGAGAGAGAAGAGAGAGAGAGAGAGAGAGAGAGAGAGAGAGAGAGAGAGAGAGAGAGAGAGAGAGAAGCCAAAGGCTCTGTCTGGATGAGTTAAGAAAATGCTCCAATAGATGATTCCTGTTATGCAACTAATAGGCTCTCTATCTGCCTCTGTCTTTCTACAGCTAGCAATTCAATTTAATATAGTTCAGTTTAAAAGTGATTTATTAGCACAATTGTTATAAGTTGCATTATTGCCAAAGTAACTAACATCAAACATTAATGGGAGAGAGAAAGAAAAAACTACAAATAGATATAAAACAATAGAATACGTTGTCTTTAATACTCTTTGATTAAAATTAATTATAATTACTGTTCAATTAAGAAAGAAAGGGTTGATGGAAATTTTACAGTCAGTTTGAACACCCCTGGTTAACACATCTGCCATACTGAGCACACTTGAATATGACATTTTTCTGCTATTTTAGTGCTCAGCTTCTATTTATTTTAACATATTGGATAAAAGCGTAAATATAAATATAAAATGTGCCATAACTTTTGTACAGGCCACATTTTGTGCATTATTTTCCCCCAGTATGTTAAATTTAGTAAATGGACAGAAATTGTAACATTAAAATGTAGAAGAATGAGAAGTGTGTTCTCTGTAGAGGGTGTGTAAATTTATTCTCACATAGAAAATCAACAAAACATGTTATTTGACCAGAGGTGCCCACATTTTTGCGCATAATTCTGTAATATCTCTCTCTTTTTCCTTTCTTGCACATTCAAGAACTCTCTTATTCTCTCTCTCTCTCTCTCTCTCTCTCTCTCTCTCTCTCACCACTCCATTAAACCCAGTTCAGTAATTTCACCAGTGCTTTATTGGCATGATTGTCATATTATTGCCAAAAAAAAATAAACATAAACAGGGATAAAAGAGAAAGACAAAGTAAATATATTTTAATTGTAATTAATTAGAAGTATATGAAGAAAGGACTGAACTGCTTTTCCTCCCTCACTTTCATACTCATTCAAATATACACTTTGAGAAATCATTCTAGCACGTTGTACTTTTACTGTGTTCTCTCTCTCTCTCTCTCTCTCTCTCTCTCTCTCTCTCTCTCTCTCTCTCATTCTTCTGTTTGTCATGCTGTGTTATGGCACATTAAGCTCAGACATGTTCAGGCAGGACACTGTAATCATTTTTCATTTCCTCTCAAGTAGAGTAGAGATGTGTCTCTGTCTGTGAGGCTGAGCTGATCTGTTGGTGTTATTGTTGTTGTTATTGTAGTAGTTGGTGTTGATGTTATTTTGGCTGGTGTTGTCATTGTTGTTGGTGTTATTGTTGGTGGTGTTGATGAGTTTATGGTTATTAGTGGAGAGTAAAAAGGTGTATTTGTGTGTGTGTGTTTATGTGTGAGGTATCCATGCGTCACTGTGGTGATCAGATGTCACTCCTGGATTATCCATTGAGTTCAGCTTTGAGGAGTGTAAATAAGGAACACACACACACAAACACACACACACACACACACACACACACACACACACATATATACACCAAAACACAGTGTGAGTGTCAGTGTCAGTGTCTCTCTCTCTCTCTCTCTCTATCTACCTCTCCCTCTCTCTCTCTCTCTCTCTATGTCTCCCTCTCTCTCTCTCTCCCTCTCTCTCTCTCTCTCTCTCTCTCTCTCTCTCGGTCTCTCTCTCTTTCTCTTTTTTAAAGTTGGTATCTACACACACACACACACACACACACACACACACACACACACACACACAAGAGTGATGCATTTCATCTACTTAATTTAAATGTTTACGTATTTTCCACGCAAGTATTGCAAAAGTAAGTTAGTAAAAGACAGTAATTGTGATGATATAATTCTCTAAGGATTTCTTTGAAAATCTGTCATTGTAAGTTTATTTTAGTCATGCTTTTATTGTGCACCATTATAAATTTCATCTCAGTATTATAAATAGTATTGTAGTATTGTAGTAATACTCTTATTTCATTGTTTTGGTTTGATGAAAAAAGTGTCCAATTAGGATTGTTTTCTCTGTTCTCTGTAGTATGTAGGCAGATACAGCCAAGTGAGCTCATCCATTGGTTAGGACTTCAGGAGCAGAACTGAAGGCCTAATGTGTCAGATTAACCACCATCATAATTAGGAACTGACATTGGATATAACCAATTGAGCTTAGATTTCCAGGGAGTGAGACCAGTTTTATGAGGAAAAAATATTACTCTAGATCAGATGTCGGCGACTTGTGGCTCATTTACTGCCCTGTTGCGGCTCCACAGCAGAACTAGATTTTTAGGGAAAATAAAATAGTCCTCCTTTACAGTAAAATAAAGCTGTGCTGATTGTTCTAACACAGTTTTAACCATAAATGGTCTTAAATGCTGGAGTTAATTAGTTTATAACTGCTAATTCACCCTTTAACCCTGAAGATTGACACACTTTCAGCATAGCAACAAAGACAAAAATCTGTCCTAGCTAGTGGCTAACGATAAAGGCAAAGAGAGAGATTTAAGACGAACATCGATAATTTGGACATGAATGGACTTACTTGCATGTATAAGCGCTCAGTTGGTTTTCTGATACGTTTAATCTGCAATGAGAAACTGTCAAACACTAAAAAGTCGCGAAGCTGAAGTCAGCTTCTCGTTCGCCAGCTTCTTGTTCTAATTTTCCTGTTCCATCTTAAATGGTGCAGCAGTTACATTCTGGCACTCCAGGCACCATTTAAGGTGGAACAAGAAAATTAGAACAATAAGCTGGAGAATGAGGAGCTGACCTTAGCCTCGTAAAAAGTCAAACTTTGACAGACATTTAACAAGAAATTATTCTACTTTTGAGGAAAAGTTTCCTGCTGGAGATGCGAGAAAAAACAGCTATGACTGAGATAAAGCTTAAAGCAGAGCAAAGTAAGTCTGCGTTTTCGTTCATATTTTTATCCTATACTAGTACATTACCACATACTGAGACATATTAACAGCCAAGATTGTAAGCAAGCAGTAGTCTAACCAAAGTATTTTAATCAGTTGTAAGAATGGAAAACAGCAGTGTGGCTCTATATCAGGACTCTTTACTTGACTGTTAAACTGCTAGATATAAGGTAAAATATATGTTAATGTCAGTTCCAAGCTTCAGTCAAAACTTGGGATGCTTTTACAGTGTCTACATTTAATGTAGTACATCCATCTAGTAGTATGTATTGGCTAGAATCTAGTAGAAATGAGCTATATCATTTTTTTCTCAATCTAGCACTAATAGTCATGGTTCACCAATTATTAGTGTGGAAATTACATACACATTTAAATTGAATCAGTTCGGTGCTTCACTTTTTTAGTGCTGAGACAGAGGACTGCCCAAGAATCAGAACATTTTGTTCACTGAAAAAAGGGAGTACAGAGACATTTGACATTTGTATTTAAGTTTTTATGGAAAATCTGATTGACTGATAATGTGGAATTTGAGAAGTAGGTATTAATCCTGCTGAAGTGTGCAGGACTGTGCTGAGCTACTGATCTACAGAGATGGGACGTGCTCTGGATGAACATGCCAGCATCAGATAGTAAAGATGCTGATTAGGACGAGGGAAAGGACAGTGGCTTCGTGGAGTTGAGCAGTTTTACAACTTTATTTTGTTTGATAACTTTTCATGCGTTCTTTTGACACAAAAGCAAGAAATAGGAAGCATTAAAACTGATTAAATATATAAATTAAATCATTAAATCAAACATATCATTTACATCAGCCTTAAAGGCATGACAGCAGCCTTTTTAATGCTAAGGGATAGAGAGGGCTTGGACAATGGTCATGTAAAAATGCATTACAGATGACAAAATGTTGTGAGTATACATGGAAACTGGAACTGGGACTTGGAAAGTCAAATGAGCTGTAATTATAAAACTAACAGTAAAATCTGCTTACATTACTGTTAAAAAGTACACCTAAAGCTACCTTTTTAAGAAGGATATTTAGGAGGATACTGTTACAAACAGAGTGAGCTCTGAATGTTGGATGTGTCAAAAACTTTCCTATGATTCCTGTGTTGAACTCCATTAATATACATACATACATACATCATCTAAACCGCTCATCCTTCTGGGTCGCGGTGGGGTGCTGGAGCCTATCCCAGCTGCCATTGGGCCGAAGGCAGGATACACCTTGGACAGGTCGCCAGTCCATCACAGGGCATCCATTAATATATCTCCACTTTATAATGTGAACTTTCAAACTGGAGCAAAACTGCCTTCAGCAAATTCTCCCAGCGTCTCCATGAATTTTTAAAGCAGACACATTTAATATGAAGCAGTTTTATCTAATTAGACTCTGTTTCTAAAACAAGCTGTATCATTCATGCACACACATACAGCCATCTGCCACAGCTAACAGCACAGCCTCAGTGTGGCTGACAGGTCAGCCATGTGCTGTTTTTTAAATTGTTCCCTATTCCCTACATTAGAAGATCAGGACCACTGTGGAAAACACTTGGTTATAATAAGGAATAGAAATGGTCCCCTAATCACTACTCCCAGCACTAGAGCACCATACAGAAATAAATAGACCCTAATCACTATTCCCAACACTGGAGCACCATACAGAACCCTACTACAGGGAAATAAAAGGTCCCTAATCACTATTCCCAACACTGGAGCACCATACAGAACACTGCTACAGGGAAGTAAATGGTCCCTGATCACTATTCCCTACATTAGATTATTATAAACACACTATTATAGGAAACATAAATGGTCCCTAATCACTATTCCCTACGCTGGAACACTATAAATCACTATTATTAGAAACATAAATGGTTCCCTTATTACTATTCCCCATTTTGGAACACTATATAGAACACTATTATAGGGAACAGAAATAGTCCTGTAATCACTGTTCCCTGCATTAGAAGATAAGGAGCACCACATAGAACACTACTATAGGGAAGAAAAATGATTCCCTAATCACTATTCCCTA
This sequence comes from Colossoma macropomum, assembly GCF_904425465.1. Lineage (NCBI taxonomy): Eukaryota > Metazoa > Chordata > Actinopteri > Characiformes > Serrasalmidae > Colossoma > Colossoma macropomum. Next base: position 6,053,337 of record NW_023494802.1, read on the forward strand.
CATTAGAACACTATATAGAACACTATTATTGGGAAGACAATGGTCCCCTAATCACTGTTCCCTACATTAGAACACTATATAGAACCACATTATAGGGAAGATAAATGATTCCCTAATCACTGTTCCTTACATTAGAACACTATATAGAACCGCATTATAGAGAAGACAAATGATCCCCTATTCACTATTCCCTACATTAGAAAACTATTATAGAGATAACAAATGATCCCCTAATCATTATTGCCTACATTAGAACACTATATAGAACACTATTATTGGGAAGACAAATGATCCCCTAACCACTATTCCCAATATTATAACACTATATAGAACACTATTATTGGGAAGACAAATGATCCCCTAATCACTATTCCCAATATTGGAACACTATATAGAACACTATTATAGGGAAGACAAATGGTCCCCTTATCACTGTTCCTTACATTAGAACACTATATAGAACTGCATTATAGGGAAGACAAATGGTCCCCTAATCACTGTTCCTTACATTAGAACACTATATAGAACTGCATTATAGGGAAGACAAATGGTCCCCTAATCACTGTTCCCTACATTAGAACACTATATAGAACTGCATTATAGGGAAGACAAATGATTCCCTAATCATAATTCCTTGCATTAGTGCCCTATTTAGAACCGCATTATAGGGAAGACAAATGATTCCCTAATCACTATTCCCTACATTAGAACACTATATAGAACACTATTATTGGGAAGATAAATGATCCACTAATCACTATTCTCTATACTGGAGCTATATAGAACACAAATATATCTTCACCTATTGGCAACAAATTTGTCCTACATGTATGTATTTTCTAAGCCTAACCCAAGCCTAGTCCTAGTCTTAACCTCACAAACTTTACAAAGTCAGGACCATTTTATCTGTAAACTAGCTCTGTGTTTCTCTGCTTTTCCTCCCATCAGGACATTTTTGCTGGACCTCTTCTGGTTGTCCCACACAGGCCTTTAACTGATGCTGGGATGGGGTTGCTTGGATACTGCATCCCTGCGTGTGGCCTGCATCCCTCAGCGGTCATCTTAGGGGCCTACGATTGGCCAAAGGAATACCCAAGTCGGACCAATCAGAACGCAGGGCAGTCTGAGGGGCGCTTACGCAGGACCAGGCTCATACACACCTTGCATACAGAGCAGGAGAGCATGCACACACACGCGCAGTACGAGAGGAAGAGAACATTCTGGATCAGAGATGTTTCATTTCCAGCTTGAACAAAAGAACAGATAAGAGTTAATTAAGTCTCTCTCATTACATGGCTGTACTGTTGCTAATGAGAGAGATAATTAAAGCTGCGCTAAGAGCAGCAGGCTTTCTGTCTGCAGGCAGAGAGAGAGAAATTGGTGGTAGCTGATGAAGATGCAGATCCATTGCCTTGTTTATATTTTTCAACTGACTTGATCAACACTGGACAACCTGTACAGTTTGCTAAAATGCTTAGTAAGAAACAAAGCTCTTGAAATAGTTCCTGAGTTCTACCAGTTCTTCAAAGTGCAGGGCTAAATACAGAGAAAAACAGTATTGACCGTTTTAAGCTATGGCTTGGCCAAAAGCCTAATTTGCACAATTTACCCCCTTTCCCCAAATGTATTTGATCAGCAGAGACAAGTTTGGTGCCTAATGTTTGCTTTTTTAGTTTTGCACTGAGCAAACACAGCTACCAAGTAATGGAAGCTCATGACTATCACTTAGCATCATGCAATCTGTATGCTGAAATCTTAAAAACACTTGCCTCAAAACTAAAATAAACTAAAAACAAATTGTTCAGTAATCTCAGATAGACTTGCTTGGCTTCTGACACTATATGACAAATAATTATGAATAACCAGTGACAAAAGTACAACCCCATTTCCAAAAAGGTTGAGACACTGTGCACAATGTAAATAAAAAAGAATGCAAAGATGTACAAATCATGTAAACCATATTTTTAAAGGAAAACACTGTAAAAACAATGTTAAAACTGAGAACTTGTATTGTTTTTTTTGTTTTTTTTAAATATATGCCCATTTTGAATTTGATGCCAACAACACATTCCAAAAAAGTTGGGATGGGGGCATGTTTACCACTGTGTTTCATCACCTCTTCTTTTAAGGATTTGGGAACTGAGGAGACCGATTGCTGTATTTTTAAAGTGAAATGTTTTCCCGTTCTTACCTGATATAGGATTTCAGCTGCTCAACAGTTCAGGGTTTCCTTTGTCATATTTTTCATTTCATAATGTGCCAAATGTTATCAGTGGGTAACAGGTCTGGTCTTCAGGCAGGTCAGTTTAGCACCCGGACTCTTTTAATACGGAGCCATGCTGTTGTCATACATGCAGAATGTGGTTTGGCATTGTCTTGCTGAAATAAGCAAGGATTTCCCTGAAAAAGACGTCATCTGGATGGCAGAATATGTTGGCAAAACATGTATATATCATTCAGCATTAATGGTGCCTTCGCGGATGTGCCAGTCACCCATCCCATGTACACTAATGCACCCCTATACCATCATGAATACTGGCTTTTGAACTGTGCACTGATAACAAGCTGAGTGGTGTTTAGCCCGGAGGACACGGTGTCCATGATTTCCCAAAACAAATTCAAATTTTGATTTGTCAGACCACAGAACACTTTTCCACTTCCCCTCAGTCCATTTTAAATGAGCTCAGGCCCAGAGAAGGCAGAAGCATTCCTGGATCCTGTTTATATGTGGTTTCTTCTTCATGTTTTAGAGTTTTCACTTGTATTTGTGAATGCAGTGATGAACTGTTTTCACAGACAGTGGTTTTCAGAAGTTTGTCTAAGCCCATGCAATGATTTCCTCTAGAGAATCATGTCTGTTTTTAATGCAGTGCTGCCTGAGGGCCCAAAGATCATGGCCAGCAAATACTATTTTTTGGTCTTGTCCCTTGCATACATAGATTTCTACAAATTCTCTGAATCTTTTAATGTTATTATGTACTGTAGATGATGAAAAGCAAAAGTTCTTTGCTATTTTATGTTGAGAAACGTCATTCTTGAAATGTTGCACTATTAGCTCATGCAGTCTTTCACAGAGTGGTGAACCCCTCCCCATCTTTACTTCTGAAAGACTCTCTGAGATGATCATTTTATACCCAATCATGTTACTGACCTGTTGCTAATTAACCACCAGGTGTTTTTTTTACACACACAACTTTACCAGCCTTTTGTTGCCCCCGTCCCAACTTTTTGGAAGGCGTTGTTGGCATCAAATTCTAAATGGGCAAATAGTTTTCAGAAAACAATAAAATTTCTCATTTTCAACATCTGATATGTTGTCTTTGTACTATTTTCAATGTAATATGGGATTTAAATGATTTGCACACCATGGCATTTTGCTTACATTTACATTTTACACAGTGTCCCAACTTTTTTGGAAATTGGGTTGTACATTGTAGAGCTAAAAGCATTAATAGGAGCCACCTTATGTCCATAAGTTTGTATATATTAATTAAATTAAATTAAATTAAATAAAGGGCCAGTCACACTAGCTTTTGTCCGTACATTTAATGAGCAAAATGAATTTGTGCTGTAAACTTCTACACTGAAATGTGAATTTGCATCATTGACCAGTAGCAGAACTGCTTGGCCCTGTTCACCTCTGAAGGGGCGGAGCTTCATAGAGCAGCACTGATGATCCAAAATGGAGGAAGTGCTACTTCAAGCTGTGTACATTGGTGCATTCAGGAGCTAATTAGAAAGTTATACTTGCCAAATTATTAACAGTCTATTCGGATGCTTCAGAGAAAGCATATTCTCTTTTTCTTTGCTATATTAAAAAGCACATAGATAACACAGAAGTGCATCAGGTAAAGGTGCATTATATATCACACCTGGTAAACTTGTGTGTTGTCTAGAATCTCAAGTTTTCCACGTGGAAATATGACTGTCGGCTGTTTGAGTGTAATCTACATGTCAACAACTGGTATTTCCCAGTTTCCAACACCACTCAAATGCAGCAAGGCCGTTTTACGTGACTATTCCTAGGGCTGTAATCAAACCACCATTGCTGAGTCCAACTAGATTATGACTAGTTGGGATCGAGTCAAGACTGAGTGTGAAGGGAGCCAAGACCAATCAAGTTTAATTTGACTGATTCAAGACCGAGTGAGCCGAAACCCAAAGAAAAAAAAAAACATAGAGACCACAAGTTTTCTTTAGAACACCTTTGGATCCCTTAAGGAAAACATTTAGAATCAGCCTTTGGTCACCTGAAAACCCTTTAGGATCATTTACATTGTGGTATCAAACCATTAAAAAAAGCCAAAACACATTACAAAACTATCAGGAACCGACAGAAACACTTGGTTTCTATAGATTTTTTCAGCGGGGCAAGCACTGCATTCCAGTCACGTTGCTGCTAAACATGCCAGTTACACTCACTACACTTTGTTCAGCACTATGTTCCCACAAGCATAAAAGTAACATCATTTATCTTTGCTCTTGTATCTGTGTGGTTTGCGGTTGCCAAGTTAGCTTGCTAAAAGCACCAAAATGGTGGATTAGTTTTTCGCAAAACTTCTGGTCCAGCTGTGGTCATGTGAAGAGTGAACTGCCAATTTTGAGGAATATGCGTAATGAGCTAGATATGCAGCTTGCATGTTAGCTTGTTACCTGTTAGCTACATTAGCCTTGTAGCTCCAGTGAAACTAGGACTAAAGAACCACATTTCAGACACTAAATATGTTTTGGCTGATTGACTAACCTTTGGTGTAAGGGAGGAAATTACATAAAAATTTATTTTTGGTCAAAGCATTGTTTTAACTTCATTAATATTTTTAGCAGAAATGCATAAATCCTGCTAGCTGACTTATGTGCATGACTACAGTACAGCTGCACTTTCCCCTGCGCTGTATTATCTTTGTGCTGATAATGAACTCGATTTGGAGTTGTTTTGTGTACTTTTGTTATGTAAATGTGACACAGTTACTTTATTTATCAAACCTCTTGTATTAGCGATAATGATTTAGCATCGCTTTTTTATTTGTTATTGCACTGCCTGTGGACAGACCATAGCTAGTCCTACACTGGCACTTACTTTTTTTTTGTTTGATAGCATACTTCCCTTACATGCATGCTCAGTGTTATATAAATCAGCCCAGTCAGTGGGGTTTATCAGGACGGATGAGATTAGGCTTGTCTAATGTGCAGTTTTCTTTGTGTAAAAGTGCTTTCAAGGGCAAATGTGGCTAAGCACTGGCCCCTTTCCTTCACATACACACACACACTCGTGCTTGGTGAAGGGCAGTGGAATGTTATCAGAGGTGTTCCTAAAGGCAGGAAGGCTTTTCTGAGTTATGTAATGTCTCTGCGCATTCCTTTTGCTGGACACAAAACACGCCTGTCCAGCCTCAGCCTTCATACGCCACTCGCAGGAAATATCTGTGTGTGTGTTTGTTTGTGTGTAAGTATGAGCGTTTGTGTGTGCAAGAGAGATTTCCTCCACATTCTTAACCTGATAACTCCCCAACTTCACTGAAAGTAGGTTAGGAACTCACTCCAGGCTATAGTAGTTATTTGGCCTCCACAAAACTGACAGGTCTGAATATATTATGAGAGTGCAAGGGAGACCAGGTAGGCTTTGAACACATTTGGTTTCAGCAGGTCTGGACTGCTTTGTCTGGGTAGCATTGAAACATAATAGGTGGTCATGTCTTTATGTAGAATATTGTGGCGTTGGGATAGAATAAGAGGTGGGAAAATTTTGCGCTTTAAAAGCGATTGCTCTTTTGTTGAACAGGCAGCAATGGAGAACCTCTGCTCACATCTAGCAATGCATTGTCCATTTATGGTAGACACACAGACCCACACCAACTACCCCACAGCCCAGCACAGAATGACACACATAACACAAAATATGCACATATTTAAGCTAACAGCAACAGCTTATTTACAAAAAAGTGTCTCCTACAGCGAGTGCGGCACCTCCCGAGAGCCTCGGCAGCACAAGCCTGTAGTGGGACACTACAATATAAAAGGCCAGGTTTCCATTAACCCCTTAACATTCCAGGCTTATTACATACTAAGGCTTATTGTTCATTAACTACAGGGACTTCAGTGTAAACTAATGGAGCTTTTTGTAGGTTATAGAAGTGTGTAATAAAACTTTGGGCCCGCTGGCAGGCCCATGGTAATGGGTTAAATAGTGCAGCACACTATTTAACACTTTATAAACTTTATAAATTTTGGCCTTTAAATGAATAGAAAAGAGAAAAAACTGCAGCACACTATTTAACACTTTATAAACTTTATAAATTTTGGCCTTTAAATGAATAGAAAAGAGAAAAAACTGCTTTACCTGTGGTAAAGGAGACAGCCTGGTAACTAGAAATATCTGCAATTACAGTACTATGCAAATGTCAGAGACATTTCAGTTAAAAATGGCCACTAAGTACAAGATGTTCATTTTTTGAGAGATATTTCTGAAGAGATTAAATATAAGATATATAAAAAAAAAAAAAAACTACAGTTCAAAAAATTCTTAAAAGACAACCGTGCAAGATCTGATAGACCACCAAAACTGTCTCCATCAGATAAACTGCACTTAAAGCTTTTATCTTTGAGAGAGAGAGGAGAAAATCAAGCTGCTTCAGATCGAAAAACCACAAGTGTTTCTGTCCATCCCTCCACTGTGAGAAGACAACTCGGTGCTATGAGTCTGAAAGATGTGTAGCTGTTAAGAAGCCTCACTAAGAAAAGAAAATAGACACAAAATAAAGAAACTTTAGCTCAAACAAAGAAGCTGCTGGTGTTTTCAGAACAATAGACGGACCACCCCAGAGTCCAGACCTCAACATCACTGAATGTGTTTGGGATTATTTGGATCATGAGGAGCAGAAAATACAGCCAACTTCTAAGACTAAACTTTGAAGGTGTGAAAAAATATCCCTGCAGATTTCTTTGAAAAACTGAAAGCAAGTCTTTCTTTCGGTTTTCTGTGTTTCAAAGAGACAATGGGAAATAAAGAGAGATCACTTTGTGTTCTACCCCAAAAACATACATCATAATTGGTAAAGAGGGACTGTTTTGCCTTACAATGCCCTTTTGAAATGGATTTGAATGGATTTTTAAACAATTATGTTTTATGTTTTACATTAAAGTACATTTTACATAAAAAAAATCACAAAACATTTGTAAAACAATGTCACAGATGTCACATCTTAAACTCCTCCCATTGCCTGCTTTCTGTCACCACCACTGTGAACACTTCTGATACAGTAAGTTTCTCTGGAAAGGAGCATTTCATACCAAACCAATCTTAATGACTCTGATTACTTCATAAATATATATTTGTTTTGTAAAATCAGCAGACATTTAAAAAAATGGTGGAATTCTTATTTAACTTGTTTTAAGGTTGTTTACAGAAGACCAATCTTCCTACATTTCTCATGTGTTACAAACCACAATATGTTTAGACCATATATATGGGACGTATTATTACATATACATATAATTACATATAGATACTTACATATCATTACCAAAGAAAAACAAGTTTACAGGAGATGGCAAAAATTTCTCTACTGTAAGTTAATGTAAAGACACTAAACTCACCAAGCCATGCCTTTATGGATCTTGCTTTGTGCACTGGGTCACAGTCACGTCTTGGTATTCTAAAGCATTAAGATTTCCTTTTACTGAAACTCACAGGCCTAGGCCAACCCCTGGAAAAACAACCCCATAGCATTATCCCTCCTCAACCAAACTTTACACTTGGCACAATGCAGTCAGGCAGGTAATGTTCTCCTGGCATTCGCCAAACCCAGATTAATCCATCAGACTGCCAGATAGCGAGGCGCGATTTGTCACTCCACAGAATACTTTTCCACTGCCAGTCCAGTGGTGGTATGCTTTATGCATATATAAGACATATTATTACAAATAGATAATTACATAAAAATAATACATACATATTAAACATATTATTTCGTTATTTCAGTATACTGTTGGTACTTACATATTGTTGATGCTGGGACTTTGGGTCTCCATTTTTGTCAGCTTTCATTTTTTACATTTTTCACCAGCTGCCCTTTGCCCTGTGTCAGAAATTTCATGACAAACGGACCAACAGAAACGGTTAACATGACTTGGAATGAATCTTGTTCCATCAGCTTCCATTTAAAATTATTAATGTGTTTTTCTTTCTCCTGTAAAGTTATCATTTTGGGGATGGTTTTGTTCCGACAGCGCTGGTGTATATATAATACATGTGTGGTATTCTACTTAAGTGACTGCTTAAGTGTGTGTGTGTGTGTGTGTGTGTGTGTTTGTTTGCGTGTGTGTGCGTGTGTGTGTGTGTGTGAGTGAGTGAGAAAGCTAGAGAGTGAGAGAGAGCTGAGAGTATGCAGATCTTGTACACATTCTGTATTCTTCCCACTCTATTTGTGAATGTACCATCTCATCTGCACATGTTTATTACTGACTGTAGGTCTGTGCACAGAAGTGGTTGTGGAGGAGCGTTTGAATACGAGCTGCTGTGTCTGGACCAATCAGCTTTGAGGTGTCAGAGCGGGGTGGGGAATTTTTTCTTCTGTGTGTGAGAATCCAGGCCAAGTCCCCCGAGCCCCTGACTGCTGATATTCAATTCACTTTAACACAGACACATCATCTCACTTTCTAATGGATTCTTTTCATTCATCTCTCTCTCTCTCTCTCTCTCTCTGTTGAATATTCTCTTCGTAAGGCTCGGGCTCACTGCTGCAGGCTCTGTGTGAATTTACACTGCTGCGGACTGATTCTCTCTCTCTCTCTCTCTCTCTCTCTCTCTCCTTCTTTCTTTTCATTAGTCTATCTGAACACCACTCCACCACACTAGAAGCTAGTGTTTCATTCAGCTCCATTCAGTGTTACAATGTTAAAGGGTTTTCAGTCTCTTTGGATGTTCCAACTCCTTAAAATAGAAGAGCTAAAAGTCACTCTTCTCTGATCTGTTTTTGCTTTTCATGATCGCCAGGTCTTTCAGCCTGTATGTGTAACTGGCTGTTTGTTAGACTGCCACAAACAGCAGCTATGCTGTGCTTCAGTTTGGGCACTATGTAGTATATTCCCATAAAGGAAAAACCAAAGTTTTGCTGCTTTATTGTTTGTATACAGTACTATATTACAAAATTACAGTACTGTACTGTATTTTTAAATACAGTTGATTTCTGTATTTGTACAGTTTATTACCCTTAGCCCTGTATTTCCAATGTACAGGTCATATGTGCTTTAATGTACATGGCTGTCTGAAGGCCCTCAGTGCTGTTACATCATGTAGGACTTGTAAAGATACACACAAACACAACAAATCCATCTAAGCTTCCACTAGCAAATTCTTGAACGTTCATGCTGTTGTATAGTTAGCCATACAATCAGCCACCAGCTACCATGTATTCATATGCAAAGGTTTGAATACCCCAGCTCAAATTACACATTTTCTTGAAGTTCCAAGTGATATTAAGTTAACAAAAGCCTATACAGGGAACAGACTAAAATATTTTTTAAGCATCAATTTACATTTATTTGCTGAATTGAACATATTGAAAAAAAAAAACATTAAAAATTTTGCACAGGCCACATGTGATGTTTTATGTTTTCTTGATTTTAAGATGATCTGGCTTCAACCATCAAAAAGTGAGTGAAATCACACAGCATGGCTGCTGCTTCCAGGTTGTGTCTGTGGGTCGTGATGCTAATAAAGTTGAAACTGCCCCTCTCTTCGTTCTCTTCAGTGTCAAATGCTGAGTGAAGCTCCTCAATATTTTCCACGGTTTTAGAAACTGTCTGGAGTTAAATGTGCAGAACAAACCAACAACTTTGAATTAAAGTTGTCCAGCAACCTGTTAAACATGTGGGAGCCGAAGCTGGCGAAGCTGCAATTTAAACGGTGTCACAGTTACATTCTAGCACTGTATATTCTGGTGACTGCACAAGCTGTAGCATTTAAGGTGGAACGAAACATTCAATTAAGAAGCTGGCTAATAGGAAGCCAACTTCAGCCTTGTTTAAAAATGAACATCAAACATGCCCAGTGACAGTCTGGTTCCTTGAGAAAGCTATGAAAAGTGCCAAAATCCCTCTTCACAACTTGGAACAGTAGGTTTTTCCATGCTGTGGCTGCATTGTCATTGTTTTGTTCTTTACAATATTTATCGGGCTAAAATGTGATTTACATTTGCAGGTTGGGGGTTCAATCCCCTCTGGACAAGCACCCTACACTATACCAATAAGAGTCCTTGGGCAAGACTCCTAACACTACCTTTGCCTACCTGTGTAAAATGGTCAAATTTTAAGTTGCTCTGAATAAGAGCATCTGGCAAATGCTGTAAATGTACATTTGAAGGAGGAGGCAATAGTGTTTGAAGTTCACATGTACTAACACTCTATGACATCTTTAAAACTAAGTGTAAATTGTGGAACTGTGAAAGTGTAGATGAAAAAATAAACACTTTTTAGAAAAAAGTAACGAAAAAGAAATAGGGATGCTGTAAAGCTTCATATGCATCATTACAATATTCAGAGACCAGCTCGAGACTGCACAAAGTATTGGTCACTTTCCCAGTATGCTTTGTAAATAACTGATAATTACTGTACAATCTGACATTTTAACATCTTTGACAGGAAGTCAAAGTATCTCTGTACCTCCCAGAATGCACCAATTGTACAGGGATTTAGGGAATACAGTAGATTAAACTACAGAGTAGTGCTGTAAATTTACACCAATTCTCCACAGTGTACACTATATACTTCACTGTCTAGTGCCTGGACATTTGTCAGGATATATTGTCTCAAATTAAACACCATAAAATTTGTACCAGAATGAATGTGTATTTATAATATAAGTTTGGGCTTCATGGTATAAATATAACATGCTGAGCTACCACTCTTAGCTGCATATCTCCTATTGGCCTAAGTAGCCTAATGAAAATAACATAATGTAGAAATGAAAGTAATAAAAAATAAAGAGCTCTAACTCCTGTAGGAACGTCCTACAGCTAATGTTATAAAAACAGTCAAAGATATTTGTCTGCTTCTGTCAAAAAATATTGACATGTTCTGTATTCAATCTGCTTAAAATTTAAGAACATGCTCCCAGCAATGTCCCTGGAATGACCATGAGTGGCCCAATACGTTGCTGGGAGCATGTTCTTAAATTTTCAGTTTGAATGCATCATCCAGATGTTAACAATACACTACATGAGGTTTCATTTCCCAGTGGGACCAAACTACTTACACATTAAAAGAGTCTAGTGCACTGCAAAGTACTTCAGACACAGGGCTAATTGCTCTCATGTGCCATAAATCAGCCATTTTCTCTCTCAGGTTCAGTGCATTTGTTGATTAGCTAGCATCTACTGTCAAGTAGTGCACTCCACTTGACACTGCCAATCATCAGGTCGGAGGCAGACTGTGGAGAAATTATAGTAATTAAAATTACAGCTAAGGATGTGATGATTTAGGCCTACAGATTGGACGATGCCAACTGGATGCATATAGCTACATTAGCCTACATTAGCCTGCTACAAGCTGCAGTGTGTGACAAACATCAGACTCCAAACATGTCTTCACTGACTACATTTGGGATCATGGAAAATGTGTGTAAATTTGATTTTTGTATCACTTCATTAATATTTGAGATGCAGACACAGTAAGTGTTCCAATGAACTGCACATTATTTGAGTGCTGAATGCAATATGGAGTTCTGTTTATTTACTTTGAATATACAAATGTGAAGCACTTACTGTGTTTATGAAATCTACTCATCAGATCAGTTACTTGCTGTGCTGTCCACGCAGAGCATTTGCTGATTAGCTAGCATCAGCTCTCAAGTGGAGCACAAATGTCTCCACTTGATGCTGCCAATCATCATGTCATCAACAGGCTGTGGAATAATTAGCTTAAACTGCTGTGTGAAAGTGTTTTCCCTCATCTGTCATGATTTTATAAGACATGCAACCTTAATCCCTGCTCACAAAACCAGCATAGAGCAGCATGGCTGGTCACCAGCAAAACCAGCATATGTTGTGTTTTGGATGCTTGTATGACTGAGTGGGAGATCAGTAAACCAGAACCAAACTAGCCTAAACCAGCATATACAAGTTTAGACCAGCATGGAATGCATGCTGGTCTAAACTTGTATATGCTGATTATCCACCAAACACGTAGTGTAGTGAGCAGTACATTAACCCTTGCTTTACTCAATGTAAGGTCAGTTAATAACAAAACACCTCTGATTTGAGATTTTATTAAAGTGCATTAGCTAACAGAAACATGGTTAAATGAAAACAGCACAGCAACTTGAGACTGTAACTTAAACTGTAGATTTATGCCTATAGTAAGACAAGGCGGGTAAGGAGGAGGAGTGGAGGAGTGATAGTGTCTTTAACTGCACTAATGCCACTTTTGGTGAAAAGTATGTTGATCAACGCTTTTAGGGACACTTCTGTGTTATTAAGTATGTGCAATATATAGACCTTCTCTGTGGTCATTTTGGGCAGAAATTGCAGAACTAATATCAGTTGTACCCACAAGCTATGATACAATTCGTCTTGCTTGGAAACTTTAACTTGCATATTTATAGCCCATCAGGTAGTAAGGGTATAGAATTCATTATACTTTTAGGGACATTTGATTTGATGCAGCCCCTGGGCAGACCTATGCACAAGCTTGGTCACATTGAGGTCTGGCAATCACTAAAGGTTTAAATACAAATGTGTCCCTCATCTCTGATGTTTTCATATCAGGCCATTCCTGTATATTCTTCCAAGTCAATACTTAGAAAATCGTCTCAGAAACAGTTGGGAAGTTTAAAAACATGATAATAGGGCATTGAATACAGCTCTCACTCCCTCCTGTAACGATCTGGTCTCTAAATACAAGATTAAAGGAAACTCTTGACATTCTTGCACCAGTCAAATGGAAGAAAGACTTGCACACTCATAACAATCCATGGATGAATGAGGAAATACGCCAGCTCGAGAGAAACTGTTATAAATCAAACCGCTTACGGAGGAAAACTAAACTGCAGGATCATTATGATATTCTCAAAGAGCAGATCTCCACCTACAATAATGCTATGAAAAAATCCAGTCATACCTTTCCAGTGTAATTAATAAACACAAAGATGACACAAAAGTCCTTTTTTTCACCATAGACTGACTAATTAACCCTAACCTTTTCTACTAGTGTGCTAGTAAACTATCTAAAGTTTACAGTTAATTTGCATAATAAAAGTCTTGATAGGACCAAGCCCAATAGCCTTCCTGATAAGCCACCTACATCAGTAATGACATCTTTCTCTGTTATCAATTATCAGGAGCTTACAACTGTTATAAACAAATGAAGTTCACACGCATGTTATCTTTGTGCTTTTTGCCCACTCTAGTCTTGTTTATCATAGCAACCAAATAGAGTACAGAGTATGATAATATGGTGTGCAATGCATTGCGATGACAATTGTTTCACATTAGTATGAAAATACAACCCCTATTCCATAAAGTTGGGATACTGTGTAAAATGTAAATAAATGTGAATATAAACAGAATGCAATGATTTGCAAATCTCATAGACCCATATTTTATTCACAGTAGAACATAGAACACATGAAAGTGAGACATTCTAGCATTTTATGAAAAATATTAACTCATTTAGAACTTAACGGCAGCAACACATCTCAAAAAAGTTGGGACAGGGCCATGTCTACCATTGTGTAGCATCCCCTCTTCTTTTAACAACAGTCTGTAAACATCTGGGAAGTGAGGAGACCAATTGCTGGAGTTTTGGGAGTGGAATGTTGTCCCATTCTTGTCTGATGTAGGATTCTAGCTGCTGGGTCTTGTTTGCCAGATATTGTGTTCGTATATGTCAGAAAACACCTGCCTCAGATATGAGTACACACCTTGACAACACAATCAAATACACATTAGCATTGTGTTGTATCTAACATGTTTGCATTAATCTACACTGCAACTTTGGCATTTCTTAAAGGAACATCTGCTCCAGCTATAAGCTATAATCATATAATATTATATTATATTATATTATATAATATTATATGATTCATCTATGAAAGACTGTATGTGCAGTATGTGTGTTTGCGTGCATTTGTGCACCTATGCAGTATTTCTGAAATATAAAATCTTAGTAAAATTTAGTTCTCAGCTGTTTACCAAATGACAAGAATATTAAATTGTAGTGCAGCAAAGAAAGATAAAACTCCCACTGCTGTCGAGCCATCAGAAGAGACGTGACTGCAGCGCTCTGCTGCTGCTGGATCCTCTTTTTCAGATGCTCACACGAAGCTTCCACCAGACTGAATCTGATAAAAACCATCAATCAGAAGGTTTTAATATAGAATCGTTTTAATCAAAATTTAATATGTGCACCATTAAAGTCTTTCTCTTATCTGCATCTATGTTGCGCTATTGTCTCAAAAAGTTTTTCTCTCAGCACAGCTCTCTCTCTGTCTCTGTCTCTCTCTCTCTGTCTCTCGCTCCCATCTCTTTCTCTCTCTCCTTCTTCCATCTCTCTCTCTCTAATTCTTTTTCTCTCTCTCCCTCTCCCATCTCTCTCTCTCTCTCTCTCTCTCTCTCTCTCTCTCTCTCTCTCCCATCTCTCTCTCTTTCTCTTCCCCCCTCACACATTTTGAATACATTTTGACACACAGGAGGAAACTGTCTATTTCTGCATGTGTGTGCATACAAGCGAGGAAGTGAGTGAGTGAGACAGACGTAAAGAGGAAGGCAGAATGATAGAACTGGGAAAACTGTTAAAAATAAAAGACTCAGTGTCTTCCATCCTGCACCAGCCGTACAGTGTGGAGAAGCATCATTAGACTGAAAAAGCTCTGAACATGAATTATAATAATAATGTTTTTCACAGGATCCAATACTGACCTTCATATCTACAAAGTACAGCATGCCTTAAATGACTGGTACTACACAGTGTTGTCCTAAATGAAAGACACATAATGTGTCAAGAGCTATTACTAAAATTTCACAATTGAAATTTGAATACATAGATATATAAAGAACTGCATTTACATTTTATTTACATTCTGTATCAACAGGTTCTACTTTTTTATTATTTTATGTCAGAGAAGGATAAACACATGGCAAAAGTGTAAATGATGCTTTTGTCTTTTCACCAAACAAGGCTCTGTGCACAGTAATAACTTTTCATCAAATTCATTATACAATCATACAATCCTTATTCAGTATATTTATCTACAAACACAGATGTGGTACAGACTGAAAGTTTATAATCTGTTTATAATCTGTTTATAATCTGTAATTGTTTTGAGGAGCTATGAAGAAGGGCATATAGCAAAAAGTTGTCATATACTTATATATACTTAACCCATTTAGGCCAGAGCCTGCCCCAGTTTTATTACACACCCCTATAACCGATGAATAGCTCAGACAGTGAATAATAAGCCTTAGTGTATAATAAGCCTGACATTTTAAGGGGTTATGTAAATTTTTGATTGATTTGTACTTTCCTGAGTATTTTTAAATGATAACATTTTTACTTCCATTATTAGTATAGTATATTTATATATTAATGTATTTCTGATGAAATTAATGTAATTTTTATTCATTCTGTTTCATTCTGTTGTGTTGATTGTGCTTCTGGACTGAGCTGCTGTTGTTGAAACCTCTCACTTTCAAGCTTTATACTTTATTTTTGACCTGAAGAATCCCAGGAAAAGAGAACAAACTTCACTTTCAAATGCTGATGCTGGATGTACTAAGAAGTGTACTAAGAAGAGAGGTTGACCACTCTGTGAAAGACTGTTTGGAGAAATAGTGCAATAATTCAAGAATAATGTTTCTCAATGTAAAATAGCAAAGAACTTGGGGGTTTCATCATGTACAGTACATCATTAAAAGATTTAGAGAATCTCTGTATGCAAAGGACAAGGCTGAAAACCAATGTTGGCTAGCCATGATCTTCAGGCCCTCAGGGGGCACTGCATTAAAAACAGACATGATTCTGTAGTGGAAATCACTATATGGGCTTAGAAACACTTCTGAAAACGTCTGCTCATCACTGCATCCTTAAATGCAAGTTGAAACTCTACTATGCAAAGAAAAAATCATATATAAACAGGATCCAGAAATGCCGCCACCTTCTCTGGGCCTGAGCTCATTTGAGATGGACTGAGGTGAAGTGAAAAAATGTTCTGTGGTCTGTCAGTTCCCAAACGCTTACAGAGTGTTGTTAAAGGAAAAGGTGATGCAACACAGTGGTAAACCTGCCCCTGTCCTAACTTTTTGAAACATGTTGCTGCCATCAAATTCAAAGTGGGCATATATTTTTCATTTATCAGTTTTTGCATTTAGTATGTTGTCTTCATACTGTTTTCAAATAAATATAGGGTTTAAATGATTTGCACATCATTGCATTTTGTTTTCATTTACATTTTGCACAGCGTCCCAACTTTTTTGGAAATGGGTTTGTAAGTATTCCAAGTAAGAAAAGCCCCTGTACTCAGACTGGGCAGACTGTAAATCTCCTGAAAGGAAACTCAGGGCAGCACAGTCATCTGATCTCACTTACTCTTAGAGTCGTGCTCAGTTTACATCTAGTGCAGCCACTTTCATTCACTCTCTCTCTCTCTCTCTCCCTCCTTCTCTACCACACCATTCCTCCAATTCAGATTTCAATCAGGTCCTGATTGATTTGTCCTTCTACCATCCTTTCTACGTGAAAAGAAAGCAAAAAGAAAGGTGGAGATACACATGAAGAAGAGAAGAGGAGGAAAGTGAGCAGACAAATAAACTTGTATGAATGTATACGTTGTCTTCCTTTTTCTTTATACTTTTTGCACATGGGTGGCTAATTAAATATCACAGTATTTTCCCATTTGTATCACAATATCACAGTATCAGGTGATTTTAAGTACGCATTAAAAGAGTTAATGAACTTCCTCAGTATTCACTATGTGCTCATATAATTTTTGTGTATTTTGACTGTTTCATACTAAAAATATTTCTGAGGGACCTAAGAAATAACATTCACTGCATCATCAGTTTTATCAGAAGCTGGCTAAAGCTAAACAGCCAAAGAAATACAGCTCCTTTCTTCAGTAGTGAATCAGACATCAACATGGCTAAATAGCTTGCTAACATTAGCTAACACAAGAGCTGGCTAGCCCCCCAACATTACCCATGTTCAGGTTTCCCAAGGCTCAGAGCCCACTGCTTCAGATGTGTTATGTAAAACAATTATATGTGATGAAGCTGCTGTTTTTTGTATTTAGCAATAGGTTATATTATTTCAATATGTGATGTAAATATTGCCCAGTGCTATGTGTGGAGCCCAGCACTGGCTAGCTAACAGGCTAACTAAGTGATGCAGACTGCAATGACTAAAAATCTACACAAAAATTACATAAAAAAAGGAAATTCTGGTAGCATGTTACAGGTCAGTAATAAATGGGTAATAATATTACAATACTGTGGTAACATGTTGTACTAACTTAACAATTACATGCTAATTTTTTAGTTGTTTATAAATAATAAGTTAGTAATCATAGTGGTAAGAAATGGGTGATAAAATGGTAAGATAATAGTAATAAGTTACCAGTACTAACCTAAAAAAAACTAACATTCTAGTTGTTATTAAATAATGAATTCAAAAAAGAAAGTTATAGAAAGATATACGTGCTACAGTGTGAGTTTTTAACGAATTTCTAAGCTGTTTGCATGATCATTGTAATTGAGTAACACTATTTTGCTAACAGATAACACAAAAGGAACAGGTGATGTATTTTCCAGCCCTGATTCTGTGTGGACTGTGTTTAACTCATCTGTTCCAGAGGTGGGCTTACATGTAAACATAATAGAACTACCATGAGTAATAATAATACAGCAATTCAGTCATTATTTGAGCATAACTCTCCACATTATTTAAAATATTATTTTGAAATTATACTTTGAAACAAGATGGATAGAAGTTTGCTTTTTACAGGTCTAATACAATTTAGTTACATTGTAATTACAGCATGTAACTATGTACATCATACTGTGCCTGACCATTTGAAGACATAAAAGGTAAATAAAATAAAAACAAGTGAATTAGTATTTTAAAGCACTAATGCCACATCAGTTTAGCAGAATTCCTTTGTTGTTTTGGGGATAATAACTCTCATATTCTAAAACCATATAAAGATGTAACCATGATATGTTGATTAAGCTGACATTACACTGTAAGAGCTGGATACTGTATTCCTATGGCTTTTAAAGAGAGCCTAGAAAGACTGACTGTTTAGTATTACTAATTTTTACTGGAAAAGTTACTAATTAATTTTTGTGTAGTAGTGGAAAGTTGTATTTAAAGGTAATTAGAGTTTGGTACAATTGCTTTTCCATTTTAGTACCAACTAGTTAGGGCTACAATTACTTAGTCCTTTTTGTTATTACCAATTAGAAAATTAACATGTGATGTTTAGTACTTGTTACTATAATATTACCATATTATTACACATTTATCAGAGATATGCAAAGTAAAGTGATGCCAAAATTCATATAGTACTCATAACCTGAAAATTGGACAATTAATATAGACTGCTACAGGGTTCTACAAAATATTATTTAGATAAATATTATTTAACTCCCCTAAACCCAAGGATTCATGTTTCTGCCAACATTTCAGTTTTTCTCTTATAACTACATAACTTACATGTTCATTGTAGTTACTGTATAATAGCAGTTACTGAAAAATGTATAGCAGTTCCTGAATAATTCAAAGTATTTATTGAAAAATTAATTGTAGCCGCTGAACAATTAATAGTAGTTACTGAATAATTTCTTGCAGTTACTGAATAATAAATGGTAGTTATCACGGATAACATCACGGCTGTGATTTGGTCGCAGTAGATCATCAAAGCCATGATGTTATTCGCGATAACACATGACCTCAAGTGTTCTGTTGTTTTTATACAACAGTTAAATAAATAAAGTCAGAAATAAATAAATTGGCCCGTGACCGTGGCATTTAATGTTTTAATGTTAGCAGTTCCTTCCGCCAAATTATAGTTCCTTAACAAGCAGCTTGTTGCTACGTCAGAGTAACGAGCTCCACTCACTCGCTGCACAGCTGGCAGTTCGTTCTCCAGCTCCTTAAACAGACCAACTGACAGTTTGGGAATTTAATGTAGCCTCATCTTCAGAGTCTGACCAAATCGGCTGTCGGTCAAATGTGATCTTAAAAGTATCCATTTTCTGTTTGTGCGCAAAGTAAGAAGTAAAAACGTTCAAATGGCTTGAGCATCTCCTACAGCTGTCAAAGTCGTTGCTTAGCAACAGCGTCTCAACAGAGTAATACAGTGTGAAAAACCTGTGATGTTACGGCAAAATAACAGCACAGTTAGAACACCTCAACCATTTAGCTTGCGTGGCCGGAACTAACTGTTGTAAAATGAATAATTTATAACAGTTAATAATTTATAGTAGTTACTGAATAATTTATAGTAGCTACTCAATAATTCACAGAAGTTGCTAAATCATTTATAGTAGTAGTAAAAAGTTTATTGTAGTTACTGAATATTTCAGAAGTTCGGAAAATTTTACTGCAGTTACAGAATAATAAGTCTTAACAGTGGCAGCAGAAAATGGAGTATTAAGCACTACAGAAATCATACAGTTTTTTACTGTATTTTTACAGTTCTTCATGTGTGTGTATTTGTGTGTGTGTTTGTGTGTGTGTGCGTGGGAGTATTAGCCTGTTGGTTTGGCTGTTAAGTGCCCCCAAAGGGAGGGAGATTCTACTTCATTACTGAGCAAGCACATGAATAGCACACACACACACACACACACACACACACACACACACACACACTGCTATCACAGCTCAAGATAAAGCATCTTTTTTCCACACCCACACCCACACACACTTCCCCATCTGTTAATCCATACAGAGCACACACGCAATTTAATACACCCAACAGAAATATAAAGAAACAGAAAGGCTGGCTGTTCTGTTGAGTTCTGATGACTCACTGTGTATTTGAATTTGATATGTTGACACACAGGATAGTGCGTTTACACAGAACAGATAATATCCTTATTAATCCTGTGCCAAGACAAAGTAGCAGCTATTTCTGCCTTTTAACCCTTTAAGACCGACACAAAACATGGCTGTTTCTGCCCTTTAGTCTGCTCTTCTCTGATAATCATGTTTTCTCATTAATGTTGCTGCATTTCTGTGATGTTCATAGGGTGAATGTGATAGTGTGATCTAATAAAGCTGAAAATCTGTAGATATTTATTCAGCTTGTGTTACACACTACCTTTTAGAAAATATAAATAGGTAATATAAGTTACATGTCAGTAGCATTTTTATGATTTCTCTGGTTAACCCATTAAAATCCAGGCTTATTACATACTAAGGCTTATTACTCAGTAACTACAGGGACTTTACTGCAAACTGGCTGATGTATTCATAGGTTATGGGAGTGTGTAATAAAACTTTGGGCCTGCTGGTGGACCTTGACCATTTAAGGGGGTTAAAAAAATGATTAACAAGCTCTTATTAATCTGAACTACACTCTGAATGAGCTTGTGTGTTCACTCATAAATAGTAAACAATCATAAACAAAACATGCAGTTTGATAGCCTTACTCAACTCTTCTCTATTTATAGCATAGTGTCTCAGTGCAGCTGTAGAATTAATTTCATGTGTAAAGAATGTTATCTAACAAAGAGAATTCATAGATTTTTATAATTATTTTTTTGTGTGTGTCCGGAAACCATTTTGAATAAGCAAACATATAGCGATGTGAATTCCATCTTAAACCTGTGCACATGCTCACTCAAACTATCACAGCGCCTCCAACAATAAAGACAGCAAGGACCACCTTCCTCTCTTAGTCTCTCTCTTACTTCTTGCACTCTGTCTATCTCTCACTCTCTTTAACCTCTGCTACTCTCTTTCTCTCTTTTAGCTCCTCTACTCTCTTTTTGCGTCTTCTCTCTCTCTTCTCTTTCTCTCATCTCTTTGTCTATTCTTTCTTTTTTACCTCCTCTACTCTTTTTGCCTCTTCTCTCTCTTCTCTTTCTCTCTATCTTTTACCTCTTCTACTTTCTCTTT
Organism: Colossoma macropomum; assembly: GCF_904425465.1. Lineage (NCBI taxonomy): Eukaryota > Metazoa > Chordata > Actinopteri > Characiformes > Serrasalmidae > Colossoma > Colossoma macropomum. Next base: position 6,074,448 of record NW_023494802.1, read on the forward strand.
TACATCTACTCTTTCTCTTACCTCTTCTACTCTCTCTCTACTCTCTCCATCTCTTTTATCTCTTCTACTATTCTTTCTATTCTTCTTTTACCTCTTCTTTTTCTACTCTCTCTCTTACATCTTTTATTCTCTCTATCTCTTCTTTTCCTACTTTTCTCTCTCTATTTTTTATTCCTCTTGTACTCTGTCTCTTTCACATCTTTTTCTTATCCCTCTCTTTCATCCCCCCCCCACCTCATCTCCTCCCTCTGCCTCTAAGATGATCTATTTTTTGCTTTTGTTGTTTCTATGCGATTTTATACTTTCTCACGTTTGAATGTAGAGGATTTCACATCCTCACGCGTCTGATTCTGTTTATTAGTCTCTGAAAACGTTATGGCACGTGAGGTGAGAGGACCTATTTTTGGGAGACAGGGCGGGGGAGACATCTCTGTCTTCCTCCATCACAGACAGACACGCAGAACTCCATGTTTATTTCATAAGGCTCTCTTTCTTTTCTGTCTTGTGGGCTGTGTGCGCTAAAGGGAGCTGCAAATTTAGAAAAAAGTAGAACTTTGGAGGGATGGTGTAAGAATTGAAGCTGAAATGTACTGTAGACTGTTCTGGAAAGTTTCGGATGCAGGTTTTTTTTTTATCTATGGAAATGATATCTGTTCCAATACATTGGCTGACGAAATATAGTGCATCAATGCCAAACAACCAAGTCAAAGCTAAAGACAACCTGAAATCAAAATTGATATTTCTTACCCTGTGACTTGGTCATATTAGGCATGATTAATCATACTGTACCACCTAAAAGACAAAATTCTTGTTGTCAAAATGTAATGACTTTACTGCCTCTATAATATCATGTTTCAGCTCCCCCTCCCACCTATCATAGAGAGAATGCTCAGCTATCTCAGATACTCTCATGGTACTGAAGGAAAATTGTTATGATTTCTGATTGGACTTTAAAGTGATTTCACCAAACACTAATTTTCACAACAAATACAAATGTATTTTGTATTAAGCCAAGACATGTTTGGTGCTTTAAATGTGGAGCTATGAGTCTAAAGCCCTATTCAGACAGGATTAGTTTTCCATGGGGAGGTGGGGTATAGCCAGTTTACCACAGGATGTAAGTAATGTTTATGACAAATTTGCATGGCATAAGAAATCTCACCATAAATGAAGGACATAGGAGTGGCTACTCAGTTTACACACTGCCTTTACTCCAGAAAAGAGTAGAAAATGTGTAAAAACATTAAATTTAGCTGCTGTTTTGTTTATCCTGACCATCTATCTTGCTGTGTGTCATTAGCATCACCATTAGCCTGGCATTTTACATCCAACAGTCAACACCACTACATCTGTCATTTTTACACATCACTGCTGTCAGACCAAAATCTTATGTCTCCATTTTTGTCATTTTTTAGTTTTTGACATAATTTGAAAATGCCTGTTGTCCTTTACATTGTGTATACATTTCATGATAAATGGGCCAAAAGAAACAGACCAAAATTACTTGGAAAAAAAGTTTATTTCCATTGACTTACATTAAAAGTAAAGTAGTTTTTTTTGTTCTCCTGTAAAGTACCAGGTTTTGTTCTGACAGCAGCGATATTCTGAGTTGTACAGGTAAGATAGTACAGTAACATAACATATCGGTCTGGCCACACATAAATGCTTCTTCGAGTGCCTTAAAAAAAACTCCTTTTCCACAGAATACAATAGCATTTTTACTGACATGTTGATTCGCATAGGATTAACCCCTTAAATGGCCAGGGCCTACCAGCAAGTTTTATTACACACTTCAATAACCTATAAACCGCTCAGCCAGTTTGCATTGAAGTCCCTGTAGTTACTGAATGATAAGCCTTAGTATGTAATAAGCCTGGATTTTAAGAGGTTGACACCTTACCAAGCCATGGGCCTGCTGACAGCAGTTTCATTACACACTTCTATAACCTGAAAAAAGCTCCATTAGTTTAAAGTCCCTGTAGTTAATAAATAACAAGCCTTAATATGTAATAAGCCTGGAATGTTAAGGGGTTAATATAATCTTGAGTTATTTCTATGACCCATTTTATAGAGGGTCAAAGGCACTGGAATCTTTATTGATGCCGGAGCGCACAGATGGTAAAAATGACTGACGTGGCATTCGGATGGGACTAAAATCACTAACAAACGCTGGTAAAAATTACATTACCCCACCACAACTTGTAACTAATCATGTCCAACCAGGGCTTAAGATGCTCTTTACATCAAGATGCCTTGCTTCAATATGCATTTTGGTGATTGACTCAACATGCATGGTAGGATATTATATTGATATGAAATTGACAAATACTAATTATTTTGTGTTTATTACATTAGAAATATCTCTGTATTGTAAAAACAAATGAACTGAAATTTCCCTGAGCTGCTTCCTATCCACTGTATGACGTTATTTCTTGGCTTTGGGGTGAGATAGATATGATAGTGGAGATTCACAGCAGGACTCTGCTTGGACAGTGACACAGTTCCTGTGGGTATTTGGCGAGCCAGTCAGGAGGACAAAGTGGTCCAAAAATGACATAATCTGCTCCAAACTCCTGCTGCTTCCAAACACACACACGCCCCCACCAGCTCTTACACAAAGCTGAGGTGTGTTTATAACATACAGAGAGGGAGAGACAGGAGAAGAAAAGATTAAGCAAATTTTTCTTATTTTTGTAAGTCTAACTCTGATAAAGTACAGTAATATTTTCCAGGGCTTTCTCATGGTTGAACTGAGAAACCTAATTGTGTTTGGAACTCTTTATGTTCCTTCTTTTTCATTGCAAACCCCCCTTAATATTCTCGGAAGTTGGTGAGGCAAAACTTCCATTCACCACTCCTATTACATAATGACAACTCAACAACAACAACAACAACAACAACAACAATAATAATAATAATAATAATAATAATAATAATAGTAGTTTTGCATTGTTATGTAGGTACTAAATAAGTTGTAGGATGTGGGAATACAAAAGAGCTTAAACGGTTGAACCAGAGTTCCTCGGCAGGCCCACCATGATGATTTATAGTTTTTTCTTGTTTACATGAATTCGGCTACTTGACTGGACGTATCTTTGAGTTAATGTAGCAGAACATAGACGGGGTGTTTGTTAAATGACTTATTTCTCTGAATGACAGACTTGATTTTCTGCATTATTGGCCTTCATGTTCTTGGAAGTGCTCGAGTTACAGGCTGACTGGCTAAACATTAAGCTAGCTACTCAGCAAACCTACTTGAGTATCCACGCTTAGAGTCGTCATCACTGGTTAAATCATTTATTTCAGAGTCTTCAATACAGGAAGTGTTTTTATGGGGGAGTCTAAGTTGGGTGGTTGGCATAGCCAGTCAAGAACATTCCATAAAACTCTTTAGTAGTACACTTTGGCCTACATCTCATAGTGAATAAACTAACTGCTGAATATGAGTATTAAACCAACTATAGTTTCTGCTTTAGTTTTTTTTTTCCTTTAAACCAAATCATTGCTGCTTTTTACCTATCCGTAACTGTTATGCACCTTTTCCTTTCATTAGTTCCATCCCCATCGCTCCATTCTTCTATAAATTGCTATTACTCTTTTATAAACTGATTTAACTCCTACCCTGTTTAAGTTTATTTAATTAATCATATATTCATCTATATGTTTATTTTGAAAAATTAGTGGGAAACACGTGTTCAATGCTATATCAAATGAAGTGATAGTTTCACTTTGATCTTATTTCATTTACCTCTCTCTCTCTCTCTCTCTCTCTCTCTCTCTCCTGCATTTCTGTCCTCACTGATTACTGTAAAAGTACCCATAAATATATGGTATAAAAGGCCATTAAAACCCCTGCTAATGGGAAAGGCAGCTACTTATACTATTAATGAGACAAAATACAGTCTAATATACCTGCCAATTCCTTAATAAAGTTAGCCACATGATGCTATATCATCACTATGCTAGTTAACAGTGAGCTTTCTCATGATGGCAGAAGTATGTTAGGTGTAGGTAACACTGTAACTTTCATTTTTCATTTAGTTGCTAATATTGCTGACTACGGAGCCTGTAGCATAACCTGAGCAGCAAAAAAAAAGCATACTGATTTAGCCAGCAACATTACTAGCTGTCCAAACAAAAACATGAAACACAGCGTTTGCATTCTACAATCTTAATGTGTTAATTGCGCTCATAAACTCTTAGCTAGCTACATTCTACCATAGCGATGTTATATACGAGTTTATAGCATGTGTGCTGCATACCTGAACCTCTCAAGAAGTCAAAATTACTCTGGTACTCTGGGCAGTGCAGCATCTCGTACAGAGATAAACAGAGTGGGCAGTAAAATCTATGGTCGAGCCACAGCTGTTCTGAGGTCAGCTGAGAACGAGTCACAGCTCATTGGGTAGTTTTGTTGCCTTTTTCCACACTGAATCTCATAAAACATTTCAGAAGGTTCAGAGGACCTCGGTGTTCTAATGCTAGTTATGAACATTATGGCCACTGCTAATGTACTAAAGAAATTGTGGCTAGCAGCGGTTGCTAAGCAGTGATTGGAGGGTTGAGGAAAATAAGGTGGAGCTTGGTAGATTTGACTGTCCATGATACAGTGACAGCACTCACAGGAAGCAAATCAAATTACAGTATCATAAAAAATATGGCATAATAAGTATTCTGTCCCCATTTGGTAATTAATCTCATGAATAGAGAAAAGTGAAAAAAAAAACCTTCTGAATCTACTGAGGTCCAGACCTTGGTGTCCTCATAAGTAGTTACAGCCATGCACTTTGGGTCATTACCTTCCAGTCAGTTTCAAGACATCTACTCAGATCTGAGCGGCTGAGATGCTTCTGTTCAGCTCTGATATAGACTAGGAAGCCAGTTCCACTGGCAGCCATATGTATCCGTTTCCAAGTTTCGCAAATGAGGTGGTGTGATCTGGATCTTGAGCAGTTGCCTTTCTCTCTCTCTCTCTCTCTCTCCACATTTTCATCATTCCACCGTCTGCTACAGGTTAATCTTTATCTCAACTGTCCAAAAGACTTTGTCCCAGAACTGTTCCAGAACAGTTTTTATGTACTTATTGTCAAATTGTAAACCCTTTCAGTTCTTGAAGCTTTCTTGTGGTTTGTATCTTGTGGTAAATCCTATCAGGTCATCTATTCTGGTGTATTTTTCTTTTTTGACAACACAGAAACAAGTTAGAGACAGAATCAACACGCCACATTTCAAAACTGGATCAAACTGTAGAAACAGCCCTTTGTTAGCGCTCTTGTGCATGAACTGATGCAACAACCCATAGCAGACCAAGAAACAACTCATCAGCCCACTGTCTCTAACAATGTATTAAATAGTGCTTGAATTTCTGCATGCTTTACTCAAATGTATATGTAAATAGCTTCAAATTGTATCTGACATCTGGCACTTTTAGAAGAAGTTCCACCAATTTATGTGGTGGTATATGAACCAAAGGTCACAATGTCAACAGCACAAATATAGCCATTTCATTTGCTATCCAGAATGACCAATGAGTCGTCTGAGTTTTTATATCACTGTTGTCGGACGAAAACCTTGTATCTCCAAAATAGCAACTTTACAGGAGAAGGAAAATACATACTTTACTTTTAATGTAAATCAATGGAACCAGACATTTTTCCAAGTAATTTGGGGTCATTTCTTTTAGTCCATTCTTCATGAAATTTTCACACAATGTACAGGGCAAAAGGCATTTTCAAATCATGTCAAAAATGGAGATAGGAGGTTTTCTTCGGAAAGCGGCGATATGTAATGTTGATAATGGTAAAATAGTAGTATGCCATTGCTGTCCAAAGAAATGGCCATTTTACAGGAGAGTGTAAAAACATTCTTTACTTTCAATGTAAATCAGTCTAAAGTGATTTTATTCAAAGCAATTTTGAAGAATTTCTATTGGTCCATTAATCATAAAATTTAAAAGGCTTTATGACATCTACATAAGCTTGTCAAGACAAATGACATAATCCTACATAATATTTATTAATTCCAATAGGCATCATTCGCTTTAAAGGTTACATTTGCCAGTTTTGATCAAAGTTAGCTAAAGTAGTCTTCATGACAGATGACGCCTACTTGAATAAGCATTTATAAACATTTATGTAGGGTTATGTCAGTTGTAATGACAAGCTTATATAGGTGTCATTTAGCCTTATGAACAGCACCCGACAGTAAAGTGTTATGCTGTTTTGTCATACAAACTTTTTTGACATGAAATAATTTATATTATATATATAATATATAATATATATTCCAGAATCTCAGCTCAGCCTTTATGTCCCTGGTAGAGAGAGCTGAGAAGGGGCGAGAGCTATTTCACTGCACATTTGGAACCGAGAGCACTGCAGTGGCCACTGATCTATAATATATTACGCTGCTGAACCATGAAAGAAATGTAAAATGATATTTTAATGGACTTGCAGCCAATGCCAAGATTTTGCATTCTCCCTAATGTTTTCTAGCTGCTGTGCTCTTTCTGACTGTATGTACGTGTGTTTGCTCTGCCTGAGTACACGGTAATAGTAATGATGGTAATAATAAGCATGAAATGAGCTCTTAGTTTGTCCTGTGTGTGGCTTTGGTCTCAGGCAGGTTGTATTAAGGAGAAAAAATGCTGCTGTACAACAACAGCAGCAGATCCACGACTCCTGAGGCTTTTCTGTTTACGCCAAAAGTTCTAATGTATGTGGAATACAGATTACTGCTGTAGCCTGTTCAGCCTGAAGGTACAGCATTGTTAACTTGAGGAAAAGACAGTGTTCAAAAGGCTGGTTAATATCGGTGTAGAGGAGGGCGATGACTTGATATAATGAGACTCAAAATATGTAAATGAATCAATTAAAACAGAATAATATTCTGTGCTTCATAATGCAATCAGTTCTGCACTTAATGATTTGTCAGCTCAACCTAAAGAAATGAGTTTATATGTTGACAAGCAGGTTAACTGCATTGATTCAACTCAAATACTCTGAATTAAACAATGCAAAGCAAAGTTTTATTTACATGATCAAACCTGATATATTACACCAGTTCAAACCTCAAAAACAATTCAAACTTCTGCTCTTGTACGGCACTAATGTGTAATATGTGTTTTAGAGATAATATAATATAGTTAAGATAATGAAGTAACTTTTTGTTTGGGGTGCCAAAGTGCAATGTTTGTGGTAGGCTGAGGGCCAAAAAATAAACAAATAAACAAGCAAATGGAAAAGCTTAAAAATAAAGATGTTTCAAATACATATTTTAACATTACATTCCATATAGTGATAATATAGGATAACTTTCTACTGGGCTAAATCAAATGCCCTCAGTGAGCCAACTTTGGTCCTCAGGCCCACTCTAAGCAGCCCTGGCTGTTTTTGGGCGCTACCACAATGTCCACAATGGTAAAATCCATATCAATGGAACAATGTTGTACTAATATTAACTCCCACTGAATCAGAGTCAGGTTTATTTCACCAAGTATGTTACACATAGGATATATAGAATATATCTCAGTGAGTGCACATGTACAATACTGTGCAAAAGTCACAGATCACCCTTCATTTATTCATTCAAGTCATTATTTTTGCAGGAGATATTTCTGAGGAGATTAGATATATGACTTGCATAAAAAGGAAAATAAGTGGATCAGATAAACAGCACTTAAAGCTTTCAGCTTTGAGAGAGAGGAGAAAATCAAGCTGCTTGAGATCTGAAAAAAATCCACAGGTGTTTCTGTCCATCCTTCCACTGTGAGAAGACAATTCAGCACTATTAGTCTGAAAGGATGTGTAGCTGTCAAGAAGCTCTTACTGAAACACATTAAACAAAGAAGCTGCTGGTGTTTTTAGAACAATGGACTGACCACTCCAGAATCCAGACCTCAACATTATTGAATGCATTTGGGATTATTTGGATTGTGAGACGCAGCAACCAACTTCTAAGACTGCACTTTAGACATGTGGAAAAGTTTTCCTACAGATTTCTTTGAAAAACTGAAAGCAAGTGTCCCTAAAAGAATGGAATCTGCAATAAAGACTAAATACTGTAAAATGTGATATTATACTTGGTTGGTGAGGCATCTGGGTAACTTTCTGTTAAACGTATCCTTTCAGCTTTTTTCTAATGCTGAAAAAATATACTTAATGGTCATTTAGACTGGAAATTAAACAAATTAAGGGTAGTCTCTTAAGTTTTACACAGTACAGCATGACATACTAAACAGACCAAACAAGCATTATTAGCAAGACTACTGATACAAATTCAACAGAACATGACATATTAGCTAAGCGAAGAAGTGAAGTGCAATAAAATAGAACAAAATAGAAAGAGTATGAATATGTGAATATGTTCATATGTGCAGGGTCTGAGAAAAAAAACAACAACTTGTATTTACAGTGGTATTTACAATTTGCATATACAGTATACCTATCATGCCTAAAATGGTAAACATATTTCTGCAGAATTTTTAGCTGGATCCACAGACATGATGAGTACTGTTGATAATGATTGATGGCAGTGTTATAGCCCATAGAGGATGGATGTAGGCCGGGGCAATGGCTTTAGGAAGGTCAAGGCCTCAGGGTTCTGTAAAGCTTCTCATCATTAGCCTATATACTCAAAGGTCAAGCTTAACAAGGAGCACTGAGGTTTTCAGTGGAAAAGAGTAAACTATGGATTGTTCTTACAACCTCTCTCTCTCTCCCAACTCTGCATATTCTAGGAAGTGCTTACAGTGTGCTTGCTGATCATCTAAACATTAAGCTAGCTGATCATCAACCCTTTTTCCTAGTTAGCTATTCAGCGACAGAGTACGCAGCCTTAGTGCAGGACTGTAGTTTGAAGCAGGCCTGGAACTACAACTAAATTATGAATAGAGCACCCAAACACCACAGAGAGGGCAGCACATCCATGTGAAAAATAAAGAAAGCTGAGAAATCTATGCTGTGTCTGCTGGGTGTAGGTGGAGGTGAGAAGCCATGCATACAAAAACTGATATATTCTGTCTGTGCTGCTGCTGCTGCTGGTGGAGTCTTCAATTTTTAACTGAACTGGATTGCACTGGTCCAGTGCATGACATTTCAAGTACTTTCTACTATCCATTATGATGATGTTAGCAAATATTCCTAGTGGCGCAATAGCAATGCTTGTAGGTTACTCCGTCTCCGTCAGAAGTAGCAAGCTGAAAGCAAGCTGAATAAATCAGAGCAGGGGTCCAAAGAACTGCCAGAATAAATTTGGGTCACACTATAGTTTGATGGTCCCAACAAGATTGTCTGCAAATGCTCAGGATGGGCCTGGGGTTGGGTTTAGGTTTCGCACTGAGGTTAAGGTTAGAGCGAGTTTTTAGATGGCTTTACATGGTGAAGCATTCATGTAACTAGTCGCATGTCATGAGATAGATGCAACTCAATTTCCATGCAATGTGACTGTTATATGCCACACATTCAGTTACTCCACCAGTTAGCCAAATTAGCAACATGTATGTTTTGATACATTGTTTATCCTTGTATATCCTTCACTTAAAAGTATGGTTCTTCAAGGCTTCTTTAGTAAAAGCAATGGTTCTATATAGTACCATTTCATGCTTAAACAGTTCTTTGCACCATTCTTCAGATTGATGGAGAATGTGTTGTATATGATTCCACATGTATATAATCCTTTTGAAAAAGGTTCTATATAGCACCAATAAGGGTTCTTCTATTTTTAAAAGTATGACATTGTAACAATAGAAGAATCCTTTTTGGTGCTGTATAGAACCTTTTTCAAAAAAGTTCTATATAAAACCATACACAACACATTCTGTTGTTCAATGTGATGCGTAATCAGCATTCTGATTGGCTGCTTCATGAAACTTGTTCCAAAATTGAAAAGGGCGCAACTGTTGCATCTGAGTTTCAAAAGAGTTGCAAATGAGTTGCACGATGCTTTACATTATGCAACTCAAGTGAAATGTAGTTTGATGTAAGTTTTAAGGAACTTTAGTTGGATGCAAATTTTGCAGTGTAAATGTTTATGCTGCTTGTAGATGCTGACAGAAGATGGACAACAGCAAACTGGTTATTCCATTGTTTTCACTGGAGAAGCAATGGAAAATTCTGGAAAATTTTCCCAACTTTTGCCATCAGCTACAGTAGTACAATAAACCAGAAGTTATTTTTTAGGAGTGATGGACGCCCCTTTCATTGTTGAAGTAAAGGATAATATTGCATATTGCATTATGCTGCTTCAAGTCATTTATTTAAGCAAAACATTAGAATTTAATAATACATTTAATAACAACTAAATGACATTTTAATGTGAATTTATCCCACCACTGCAACGATAACTTCCCCCTCACATGAAAATCCTTAATAGCTACTGGTTGCACCGTAGTATATCACTACTGTTGGAACAAAACCTTCTATCTCCGTTTTTGTCATTTTTCAGTTTTTGATATAATTTGAAAATGCCTGTTGCCCTTTACATCGTGTTTAAATTTCATGATGAATGGACCAAAAGGAAGAATTACTTGGAAACAATTCTGGTTCCATTGAGTCACATTAAAAGTAAAGTTTTTTTCTTCTTCTGGAAAGTTAACATTTTGGAAACATGAGGTTTTGTTCTGACAGCAGCGATTTACTGTTGTACTGTTGTTCAGGTTAGTGAAAATAAACATATTTTCTCATATATGAAATGTCTTTGACCAAAGTGTGAAGTATGTAGTGGGCAAAACTCTTCTATGGTTGCAAAGAACCTACTTAACCAGATCATATACTATGAGCCCTGGTAGTAAAGCTACTTAAGTATATCTAATACACTAAATGTAGCTTAATACCAGATCCTCTTTTATTCTTAATTGCATCTGTCCAGAGAAGTCATGTCCATATGTATAGAATGTAGCTTCAGAAGAGACTGCTGGAGCTTACAGCACTGGATGCTCTCTTCTCTGCCTATTACACTAATTTAATATACTTGCAGTGCACGTACACTGTGTGGACAAAAGTAAAGCCTCTTTGTCTTTGAATTCAGGTGTTTCATTCAGTCTGGTTGCCACAGGTGTATAAAATCAAGCACCTAGCAATGCAGCCTGCCTTTACAAATATTTGTGAAAGAGTGGGTTATTCTAAAGAGCTCACTGAATTCAAGTGTGGTACTGTAATAGGATGCCACTGTTGCAACAAGTCAGTTTGTGAAATTTCTTCCCTCCTAGATACTCCTCAACTGTGAGTGGTATTATTGAAAAGTGGAAACATATAGCAACCACAGCAACTCAGCCACGAAGGGTCAGACCACGTAAAGTTACAGAGCAGGTTGCTGACTCAATAACTGCAGAGTTCTAAACCTCCTCTGGCTTTAACGTCAGCACAAAAACTGCATACAAGGCTTATACCACCAAGCACAATGCCAAGCGTCAGATGAAGTGGTGTAAAACAAGCCGCCACTGGACATCAGGAGCAGTGGAAATGTATTCTGTGGTGTGATGAATCACGTTTCTCTGTCTGTCAGTCTGATGGATAAGTCTGGGTTTGGCAAATGCCAGGAGAACATTACCCGCGTGACTGCATTGCTCCAACTGTAAAGTTTGGTGGAGGAGGGATAATGCTATGAGTTGTTTTTCAGGGGTTGGCCTAGACCCTGTAGTTCTAGTGAAGGAAAATCTTAATGCTTCTACATACCAAGACATTCTAGACAATTGTATGCTTCCAACTTTGTGAACAGCAGGTGTAATGTGTAAGTGTCCCAGTACTTTTGTCCATATAGTGTTTCTACTTCAGATTTACATATTTTACATCTTTTGACTTTCTACTTAGAAATGTGAATGAAAAAGTATCTATTCATAAGCACAAAAAAGATGTTGATAATATGAAATTAATAGAACGGTTCTCCTCACTACAAATGTTGAAAAGCCATTTTGCAATTACAGCTTTGAGACGTCTACAGTAAGAGTAATTAGCTTTTTACAGCATTGCTGTTCAAGTTTGGTACATTACTCTTGGCAAAACCTCTTCAGTTCCCCAAACGTCCACAAGAAGCTCCTTCAACCTTGCCACAGTCTCTTCGTGTTGTGGGAAATCAATTAATAACAGAGTCCTTTGTAATTACACAAGGGGCAATTTCCACAAATCGCTGCTGTTGGATCAAAACCTCGTATCTCCAAAATGGTAACTTTACAGGAAAAGGAAAATACATACTTTACTTTTAATGTAAGTCAATGGAACCAGACTTTTTTCCAAGACTTTTTGGGCTGTTTCTTTTGGTCTAGAAATTCACACAATGTAAAGAGCAATAGGCATTTTCAAATTATATAAAAAACTGAAAAAAATAAATAAATAAATATATATATATATTTTTTTTTTTCAGTTTTTAATATTATTTTTATATAATAGATATACGTATTTAATTTTTTTTTATGTTGAACTTTATTTTTATTTTAACCTTAACCTCCTTATATGGCCAGGGCCCACTGGCCCAGACAAGAATAGCTTAACCAGTTTGCATTTAAGTCCCTGTAATTATTGAATAATAAGTCTTCGTGTGCAATAAGTCTGGGATTTTAAAGGGTTAACTTTTTTAAATATTATGTATATTTTACATAGTGTCAGAATATTTTTCCTTTTCGATTTTATTTATGCATTTAATACATTTAGTTTATTGTTTATGCTAATGAATTAGTAGTTTTTACAAAGTACAAAGACAATAGACATTCTGTGGATCTGAAGTGGATACATGCATTGGAAATATATTACATAATCTCTGCATGGTCAGATTACTTGGTAAAATATGATTATGTATTACGATAAGAACGTATGCAGATAAAGATGAATTGCATCAAATTTCACATCATAAAATATCAAAATATAATTATAGAATATTTCATTTACTGTAAAGACATGCTGTGTTTTTGTTCC
>NW_023494802.1:6089852-6099852 GCF_904425465.1 Colossoma macropomum
ATCACGCTGGAAGAAGGAAATGATGTGCACATTTGAATAAAGTTAATTCAATGAATTAATGTTTTAATTGCAATCTCGGATTATGAATGAAAAACAGGTCTATATGCGTACACGCACACAGTTTTCCACAATTGATCTGTGACGTTTTTATACAGAAGTGTTTTTTATCCACATCTGAATGTTTCTCAGTGAGAGCCTTCAGGCTGTGGCTTCAGAATTCCAGTGCATGGTTTTTGTTTTGGTCTGCAGGCAATGTTGCTGTGTGTCTGTTTGGTGAAAGCCTGTGTCCAATCCTGCACACACACACACACACACCACACACACACACACACACACATGTACACATGCACACAGGCGCTCAGCAGATGGAGTGTTAGAGGCTGACTCAGTGAGATCGGTTTTGGGTTATTATGTATTTATGCCAAGTGTAATACTGCTTTCATCATCTTTACAGAGAGAGAGAGAGAGAGAGAGAGAGAGAGAGAGAGAGAGAGAAATTGAGAGAAAGAGAGAGAAGAGAGGTAGTGAAGAAGAGAGAGAAAGAGAGGGAAAATTAGATGAGAAGGAGAGCAATAGGGGAGAAAGAGAGAGAGAGAGAGAGAGAGAGAGAGAGAGAGAGAGAGTAGTAGTTTACCTCTATGGAGAGTGGGCAGGCATGTGGGTGCTAGTCTCGTTCAATGAGTCTCTCAGAGCCCCACCTTCCTCTTTTAGATGTGTATCTTTAGTCTTTTACTCTCTCTCTCTCTCTCTCTCTCTCTCTCTCTCTCTCTCTCTCTCTCTTTCTCTCTCTCTCTCTCTCTGCCCTGCTGGGAGTTTTTCTGTGGCTGAACTTTCTTGGAAGAGTTGAGTCATCATTAGAGCTTTTCAGTGCGGCATACTGCAGTGTGTGTGTGTGTGTGTGTGTGTGTGTGTGTGTGTGTGTGTGCGTGTATGTGTGTGTGTGTTTGACTGTTGTATCAGGTTCTGTCTCTGTCATTACAGTGCAGAACAACCTGGAGGTCTGACAGGCTTATTCAGTGGTGACCTGTGACTTTTATAGTTAGCCTTCAGTTCGTCCCATAGATATCAAAATCCAGTCAAAATATGAAGAAGGAATTCCTTCAGTGATGATGTCAATTCACTCCATTGTGATTCTAGTAGTATCTAAGTGCTAAAATAAAGGCAATTCACATTCACACAGCTTATACATATATATATATATATATATATATATATATATATATATTTTTTTTTTACTAGAGTGCCCTCCTCTTTTTCCAGGGCATGTCCTGTTTTTGGGACCTTATTTGTCTTTGCTTTCATGTTAACATTAGCTTTCACCCTGCTGTGGTCACCCTAATTTTACCTTGTACCAGTTTAACATTGACTCCTTCAGTAAAGAGCACAGGCATAGAGCTGGAGCCAGTGTTTTCTATTTCTTACAACCCACAGAAATCCTGATTAGGACACCACTCCGACTCACAGTCAGCGACATATTTAGGACTTCCAGAAGGCTTTGAGTGACTTTTTTCTCACAAAATTGGTCCCTCCCATTGTGAATCAAAATAGGATTGGCTGATTCCATTGATACTTCCTAATTATGTTACTGATTTATCAGAGATAAGGCCTTTAGTTCAGCTCCTGAAGTCCTAGCCAATGGGAGAGCTCGCTTGGCTGTATCTACCTGTATCTTGGCTGAATATACCACTGAGAAATTAACCCTTTTTGTTTCCAATCAAAGCTTTATAATAAAATGAGCGTTACCACAACACTTTTAAATACATCAACCATGATGATATTCTTCAATGAAAATGAACAAAAACATGCAGACAGATGTTTTTTATTCCACAGGAATCATTAGGCCTTAATTCTCTCAAGGCCTCAAAGACCCTGAGGGTTCCACTTGTGGACACACTTGTGTGTGTGTGTGTAAAAGTCTGCTTTACTTTGTAGGGGTTCAGATGAATTCACAGTGCAGAGTGAGAGGACGACAGAGCAGAGAGAGATGAGAGGAATCTCAAAGGCTGAATGCCAAGCAGTGATAGCAAAGTTGCACAGAGAGAGCGTGAGATGACAAATCTTTGAAAACAAGATCAAAGGCTTAAGAATGTGTGTGTGTGTGTGTGTGTGTGTGTGTGTGTGTGTGTGTGTGTGTGTTGTATATATATATATATATATATATATATTTTGCACTCAATGAACCAAGGATGTTGTTTGACTTACAAATTGAGCAATATTCCAAATTTACTTGCAGCTGACCTATCCGAGCTCTGCACACAAAGCAACTGTTGCTAGGTTGAGCAAACTTGACAGAAAGCTAACAAAACTGTAGCCTAGCTTTTCACATAACACTTCCATTTAGAGTTTTTTTTTCATTTCGAATAACATTCATCTTGTGTCAAATGTATTTTTGTCCCAAGCTAATGTTAGCATGGTGGCTAATTCATTGTTGTCATTTTAGTCTGGTATGGTTTTGATGAACTAAAGTAACTTAGCATTTTAATAGGAAACATAGCATTTTAGGAAGCTCAACACTATAGTAATGGTAAAGAAAGAAGTTGAATGGGATTTTGGACAACGTTCTATAAAGCTAGTCCAGCCTTGACTGTTGTTTGACAGTCAAACAACAGTCAAGGCTGGACTAGCTTTATAGAACGTTGTCCAAAATCCCACAAACAGTTGTTTGACTGTCAAACTTTTAGCACAGGCTATCTGGTAGCATTGAAACACATATGCTAACAAGCTAAAAACGTCAATGGAAGCTGCCTCTTCAGATGAGCTAACACGACTGGACATAAAAAGTGCTTTTATTCCAAAAGGATAAAGCACATAAGCCCAGCAGCACTCAGAAATAAAAGATGATGTTTGGTATATGCACCTCATTTTCATATTTTCCTCTATAATTTGAACTGATAATGCAGCAAAACAGAATAATTTTGAATTCACTGCATTAATTCATGTTTGGAGGGCAAAAAGTACAACTTAAAACTCTACTCTTTGGTATTTTTGATGGGGTTTTTTTTCTAGCCGTTGAGCAGAGAGAACAATCCAGACGTATCAATTTTGATGCCACTGTCTTGACTTTAAGGAGCTTTTGGATGGCATGTGGACAAGCCTATAGGATTTCCCCAAGAGCTTTGGCTTCAATCTAGATTAAAGTTTGATTTTTAGACGTAATGGAATATGCTCAGTGCACATGTTCATTCTTTTGAACAACTTCGCAGAAGAAAGGCTCATGGCCTAGTTTTTCCAGTCAATTTTGCACTTTTTTGGGGTAAAGCCTTTTCTATTTAACCAGTAGTTTGCTTTAAGGGAACAGCCTGAGGCCTTTAGCTCTAAAAGTCTAGCAAAAAGTAATTCTGAGGACAATATTTATATGTGCTCTTCTGAAAAAGTTTTCATGATGCCAGAATTTTGACTTTAATAGTGATACCAGTATAGTATCACACATAATACTTGGTGGCCAGAATGCCACAATGGTAAAAAAAACACTGGGTCATTGTCTGATCACTGTTTAATAGATTTCAATATGCTAATGAGGATGTCTCGGCCCATCCAAGTCATATTAGCATGAGCAAAAATGTAATCAAGGCTGTTTAAATAAAAAATTGAAAGTACTGAAAGTCAGAGTATTGAGCTAAAGTAGTGAAAAAGCATTACACTTTCTATGTGTCCTATACAAGGTTATGTAAGCCATTAAGGGTGTAGCAGTAATAGAAATGCAGCTCTCACAAGCTGAGAGAGCTTGACCCCTGCTTGAAAACTTCCCAAAAACCAGCAATACTGCATTTCATGCTTGGAATTACAGTCATTTTACAGTGTGAAGTCCCTTAAATGACTTTTCTGAGCTAGTTCCTAGTTGGAGAATACATATTCATATGTGATTGTGTTAGTTCCAAAGCAAGTCCTAGATATGTCAGATTTGTTCAGACTCTCTTATTCAAGTAAGTGATACTCGGAGAGGTCAAATCAGGCTGCATCAGGAGCACACTGCAGAAAAGAATGAGTGGTTTTATTCGGCTGTCATTTTGGCTTTGCTGACTGCCAGAGTGACAAATCAAAACTGTCCCAAGACTGCAAAATGACACATTTGTGACGCTCTCCCTATGCTCTCTGACTAAAATGTGCTTTATAAAGCTGCTTAAAGCAATACTCAGGGGTTTTTCAACCTAATTTCTGTCTTCTGCGTCTGTAGCACATTGTGTCTTGCCACTGACGATCAATTCAGCACTTTTCTCTGTGTTTAGTAAAACTACTGAAAAACTTTGAATTAAACACTTAAAATAGAAGCCAGTGGGCAGCTGCTCCGGCCCTTTGGCCTCTACTGTAAGTGTGTTTCAAGTCAATGGGTCTTCTGTTCTCTTAATAAGTGCAGGGAATCACGTTGAAATGACAGGCCCTTCACACATTTCCACCTTCTTACTTCCATCAATTTCTGTTATTTTGCTTTTGGTTGAACCAAAGCAATACTGTGTTCCTCAGTGCCACAGCTTTAAACAAAATCAGCCATACTTGGGATTTCATAAGTTTCAAACCAAGCACATGTTACGATCAAAATAGATCCGGTCAATCTGAAGGGTAGAGGGTCTGGTGCTGTTGTTTCCTTTCAAATAACGTTTTCTGGCCTTAAACATTTTGACCTATCAAAAGTAAGATTAACTGTTAAATAAACGGTCACAAGGCTGAGATCAGCTTCTCATTCAGATTTCCTTTCCACCTTAAACAATGCAGTAGTCACCTTAAATGGCATGCAGGCACCAGAATATAACTACAGAACCATTTAAGGTGGAACAGAATATTTGAATAAGATACAAACTTCAGCTTCATCAGAAGTTCTAGCAGTTTACTGATGTTGTGAAAACAGCCTGACCTATCAAAGCACTGCAATCACAGATTTAAACATATTTGTTGACATCTTTGATTAGCCAAGTCAGCAATAACACTGCAGCCAAAGCTTTCTCTTTGTTCCAAGCTGTAACTGTGAGGTTCATCGTTCTTCCTCATTGATCTGCACGATCTGACCTTTGCTTTCACCTCCTCATTCACAACATTTGAAATATATATATATATATATATATATATATATATATATATATATATATATATATAACTTGTGAAACACCTTACTTCAAAGTTTGAAATGACTGGCAGGCTAACCAGATGCTTTGTCGCAATTGCCTCTTAACGGCATTGGAATGTGAAAAGGGTCCTCTTGTAAATGACCTTCTATTAGGTAGGTGGCATTAAGTTGAAAAAGACCTTATAAACACAGCTAGAAACAGCTTTAGAAACATACATTTAATACGGAACATGGGTACAGCATACTAAAAGAGCTTTAAAGAGCCTTTTAGAAATGTTCCTTCAGAAACCAGAAAGCCCTACAAAACACCTAGCCATCTACCCTAAATGACAAACTGTATAGTGCATACAGATGTTATGCAGTGTTGGAGTACTTTCTCAAAAAATTACTTCTCTCAAACTGTAATAGGATTACCTGTTACTTACTGGAAATGGTAACCTGACTAATTGTTACTTTTCTCCTGAGTTACTCTCTAAAACTCAAACATCTGCATCAACTGGAAAACCCAACAGCTATTTTCTGCAATTTGCTAAGAAAGAAATGACCAATCATGGTGAACATCATTTACAAGCCAATTATGCTTGATTAAAATTACGAATGGCCGATGGTGTTTGAAAATCTAGAAACGAACCAGTAGAAATTGTCCAAAAACCTCCTTGAAATAAAATCTTTACGAATAATCTGTAAAGCCTACAGAGCTATTTCTAAATAAGTCTGGCTTCTTCAGTATGAAGACTCTACGAGAGTCATATTAGCATGATTAGATGATTTGACAGCATGCTGGGTTTACAGCACTTCCCACACTCTCGCTGTGCTGCTTCAAATCTCAAATTTCAAACAAGGACATGATTTAAATGCACATAATATTGTTCTCTTAGAGACATATGAGTAATGCAAGTAACAAAACTCTTATTTTGTTACTTTGACTTGGACAGTATAACCCTCAACACTGATAATGAGAAGCTGTAGAACATCTAGTCATCAATGCCACTGCAGTGTGTTTGAATGTGCTGACTGCTGTGTGTGTGTTGACAGGTGCGGAGGTGGATGAGAAATCCGAAGGTGAGTGTGGAAAAATCTCAGACTAAAGGCTTCCTCTCGCCGTGTCCCAAGTGTCAGGATGGACAGGATCTGTGGTATACACACTTCCCCACGACGTACGCCTGCTGCCCCTACAGCCCTGGAGGATACTACTTACCCCACCCGCCCAGCCCTCTCTGCCAGCCCTGCACAGCAGGCTCACGGGACAAGAACAAAACCTGCAAGGTCAGACAGTCTTTATCTACACTTTATATCCACATTATCTACATTAGTTCAGCTAATTTAAAGCACAAAGCTGCTGCATAATGTCCATATAAAAGCACTGACTGCAGAATTTGATGCTACAGAAAACTCTAAGACCACCAAGCAGTGGGAATATGTTCTGTGGAGTGAGTGTTGAAGCTCCATTAAACACTTCTGTGATGAGGTGAAGTGATGAAGCTCTATTAAATACCTTTGGGATGAGCTGAAATGATGAAGCTCCATTAAACACTTTTGTGATAAGTTGAAGTGATGAAGCTCTACTAAATATCTTTGGGATGAGCTGAAGTGATGAAACTCTATAAAACACCTTTGGGATGAGGTGGAGTGAGATGACACTCCACTGAACACCTTTGTAATGAGCTGGAGTGAAAAAGCCCATTTAAACACAATTGGGATGAGTCAGACTGTTGAAGTACAGTTCAACTCCTTTGGGTACAGTTGGAGAGGTGAAGCTCTATTGAAAAACTTTTGATTGCATATAATAAAGCTCCACTGGACAAGTTTGGGATGAGTTAGAGTGATACAGCTTCAGTGAACACCTTTGATTGGGTGTATGAAAGCTCCACTGAGCACCTTTGATTGGGTGTAATGAAGCTCCATTGAGCACCTTTGATTGGATGTAATGAAGCTCCACTGAACACCCTTGATTGGGTGCAAGGAAGCTCCATTGGACACATTTGGGATGAGTTGGAGTGATGAAGCTCCACTGAATACCCTCGATCGGGTGTAATGATGCTCCATTGAACACTTTTGTGATGAGCTGGACCAGTGAAGCTCCTCTGAACACCATTGGGATTCAATGATGTGATTGATGGTGCTTTACTGAAGACGTTTGAGATGAGTTACAGTGATGAAGCATTTGAGATGAGTTACATCATCATATACATATATATATATATATATATATATATATATATATATATATATACACACACACACTGTCAGTTTATTATGTACACCTACCTACACTCACTTAACATTTTCAGAAACAGTTTTACAGTTGCTGACTGTAGCTGCAATGCAGTAACTGTATGCCTGCAAAGGGCACCTATATGGTAGGTATATTTAATAAAATGGTAACTGAGTGCAGGTATAAGATAAGAATACCTAATAAAGTGGCATCTCAGTGAATGCCCATGCTTCAGCTGACTATTTTTTGGCAACTTTGTTCTCTTCACTGTATCTGTGGGAGAAGCTGGCTTGGTGTCTTGTATTGCGTGAAGGCTTTGATTTCTCCTTAGACCTCAGTGTCCCCTCAGTCTGTCTCTGAGGGTTAGCCATGCTCTGGAGGGTTCCTACTCTTTCTGCTCTCTCTCTCTCTATTCATGTTCATGGGTCAGCTGAGGCTGTGGAGCTAACACTCACACAGTTTGTGAGAGATTATTCACAACATCATTTATGCTCTTTCACTGCAGTGTAGGGCCCAGCCTTGTTCAGCTTTGGTCTCAGGGGAAAATACCCTGAATCTGAACAGCGCTGCTGACTTTAAAGAAAAAGCCATCAGACCATCAAAACATCCAAAACCCATCTGGCAACTGAGCTGCCACTGCATGAGGCACAACAGTTCACTTCTTTACAAGGTTTTAGAATTTCATGAAGGATTTTGAAACAGATATTTCTGACGATGTTTATTAGTTCCTGCATTAAGATGTAAACAAATCCGTTCAGAGTGAATTGATGTGAAATGCATTGTTTTAAAAAAAACTTTCAGAGTCCAGATTGTCCACAGTGGTGGAAGTAACCAGACGTCCAAGGAGTTTAATGCCTCTGAAAGCTACATCACAGGAGGCTATAAAATGAAATGGTCATGAATATGTTGTCTAATGTCTGACCTGAGACATTGTTTACACTAGATTTGAGATAAAGTTTTGGCCTGAAATATATATTTTTAAATCTATTCTGAGAGGAGATGTGCATGCAGGGTGTTGAAAGGCAAAATAGTCCACAAAGAAAACGTATTTTATTCGATTTTATCGATATTATGTAACATTATCAACATTACATTTAACAATTTAGAAGACTCATGTAGGTTCACTGGTCATTTTGTGTTGTAGATATTGTGACCCCTGGTTCCTATCACCACCACTGTATGAAATAAGAGTCAGTAAGTTTCTCTATAGTGAACCATTTCACATTCAACCACTCTGAACGACTTTGCTTACATCTTAACAAAGAAATTGCACAGAAATTTTGAAAAAATGGTGGCGTTGCACCTTAACTCGTAGTTAACACAGTCATTGCTAGTAAGAAAAAAACGTTATGATGTTTTATCAGTTTATTCTTACTGTGTTTAGAAGCTGAAGAGGATTTTTTTCTATGATTTAAATTGGGTGAAAAGTTATTGTTGTGCAGTTTGTTTCCATTTGTGCCACATTTTTAATTTTTTACATTGAAACCTTTCAAAAAATGACAGATACAGAAGATACAGAATTTAAATGAAATGGAAATGTAATTCATACTATACTTATATAGTGAATGATATAATTAAGTAAACACATTTAAATAGTCTAAAATTGTGGACTTAAATACATTTAAATAGAATTTAGAGGGTCAAAGCTTCTATTCCATTTTTGATAGGAATCTTCATTCATAAAGAGTCTCTTTTGTGCGCCTTTTGCTTGAGGCTGTTTTCAGAAAGCTCAGAGGTCTCTGTGTTTAGTTTGAGTGATGTTGGCCCACAGTGTGTATGTGTGTGTGTGTGTGTCTGTGTGTGTGTGCAGTTTTCCATGTGAAGCTAGTGTTGTATTATTCCATTTCAAATCACTGGTGAGTAACACTGTCAGGCTCATCATCTCCAATTGAATCACTGTGGAATTCTACAGCTCAATCCAAGTTAAATAATTACTCTTCAGAGGACCCATATTATGGAAACTCTCCTTGCCTTTCTGAAATAAAAGACTTAAATGTAGTACATAAGCAGTGTTACAATTCAAAATGTACCATTTACTTTCCAGTATGTATATTGAAACTAATATTTAAAATTATGTTTTCGTGATGTCACAAAAGCCATCATATTTACACATACATATTTTCTCAGCCCCACCCATTCACTCTGATGTTAAAAAGAGGGTTTCACCCTCAGCTGCTCTTTGAATGAGGCAAAATACAGGGCAGTCAATCATGTCATTTACCTGGCAGTGTACATATATCAGTCTTAAAGGCACAGTAACAAAAACAGCCTGTTTACATGATAACAAGAGGTTGGAAAATGGTAATACTAAAATGACCAAAATGTTTTTGGGATATTAACCATACAAACATCATAAGTGGACAAAAAAAGACAAGAAAAACACAGGACATGGGCCCTTTAAGATAATCATTAGTAAAGTATCTAAATGCAATCACAAATGCATGTATATTACAAAAATATTGGTTCCCATTACGTTCTTTTTTTGCATTTTACACAAGCTATTTCAGTAATAGTTATTCATTAATATAATATGTTAATTACATTATTAAATGATTAAATTGGTGGGTTTGGTGATTAAATTGTTGATTTCAAATCTGTTGATCCAGTTCTGAACCACTGCTATAAAATTAAAATAATGAAATAAAAACAATGAAATGACTCACTATTACTGGTAATTACTCATCCAACTATTACAGCAAAATGACTGTTAAAACTGTTGGATTTGA